>NC_056751.1:655214516-655234516 GCF_019279795.1 Protopterus annectens
CAATGCCTCGCTCTATTAATGGATGTTTACCATAGCAGTTACAAGTCAGTTGCTACCTTCCTACAAAAATTATTTTGATATGTGGATAGGGAAATAGAAAATATTCAAACAGGATGATGATAATCGAGTTTCTGGAAGGGAAGTAAGGTAAAACATTGACAACTAAACTTATGAAATCTTAAGGTACTAAATAACTTTCACACAAGACAGCCCAGCAGAGAGTATCAATCTCATTTATTGCACAAACACATTCATGAGAGACTAGGAAACTAAGATACTGTCCCCCATGGTATAAGAATCATAGTATTTTATACCTTTTTTCCTTAAAAGCAGCATTATTGTAACAATCATAAAACTGCCACTGACCAGTTAGAAATGAGTACTATAGCATTCATTTTACTAAACAAAATCACCTGACTACTTGTTTATGACATTTCATATTAGAAATAATTCCAAACTTTATGATATAATTTTCTAGTCAGGATAAATCTTATGCTTTTAAACCCTGTCAATGCTTGCTAATATTAGACAGGAAACATATCAAAAGATACTTCCTGAAGGACACTCAGGGTTTTATTCTGCTATGAAAGTATATTAGAAATGAAATGCACATTTTTCCCCTTCTCGATACTTTTCACCTTTCACATCCCCCCATCTGATGCTGTAAAGATCGCCCAAATGATAATGCTTTTCTATGACTGAACAATGACTTCATGTTTTCAGATGAATGGACAATTTTTCACTTGCTATCAGACATTTTTCACATTCTGTTTATTTCTGTCTCTAACATGCACAATCTTTACTGTTTCAAAAATATAGTCTTATTTGCAATGAAAACATGACTGCATCTTGGTGGAACAAATGTGCAATCTGAATACTGTAAATAATCATCAGTAATACATTAAATACTATATATTTCCACATGCCCCTGATCCTTTATATCGATTACCATATCTTCTTCTTCTTTCAGCTTTTCCTGGTTAGGGGCTGCCACAGCAGATCACCTGCCCACTCATGATTGGCAGTAGAGTTTTACAGTGTCGAGTTGCCAGCCCAGTGCCCAACGTTCCACGGAAGGCGCACACATACACACTCACACCTAGGGCCAATTTAGAGTGTCCAATCCACCTACAGCATGTCTTTGGGATGTGGGAGGAAACAGGAGCACCTGTAGGAAACCAATGTGACCACAGGGAGTACATGCAGACTCTGCACAGAAGGCACCCCAGTCGAGTATCAAACCAGAGAACCTCTTGCTGTGAGGTGACAGTGCTAACTGCTACACCACCGTGGCTGCCCATATCGATTACCATATATCTTCCTAAAATCTTGGAACACTTTATTCAGGGGAGGCTCATGTTATAGGACTGCAGGACTGCTGCCCCCCACCTGTAGAAAGAAAACAAAACAAATAAACCTAGAAAAAAAAATTCATGAGTCCCGGAACTCCGCGCATGCGTGCACGCAGTTCTCGGAACTCACTGAACTCTGAGTCCAGACTGCTGTGTCTGCAGTCCGGATAGGTGGAAAGGCATCTCTGCCCTGCAGATGCCCAGAAGTCTGTGCGGAGATGACCACAGAGAACAGAAGTACTCCGGACTGGATCATCTGCAGGCTGAACCAATTAGGAGGAGAGTTGAGCTCTCGCAGGGCGTTTAGCTTGCCTGAAATAGACTGGGACATTGGTTACATGAGGGATGGTGTGTAGCTGCCAGTGTGTCACCAGTTTCACGATTCTTTGACTGTGGTTGTTGGGGGAACTCACTGATGCAGCTTCGCCAGGAGCGGCCCAATTACATACTTACCTCTGAGCATTCAGTGTGCTAAGCAACTGGAGAGAAGATAGAGACAGTGAGGTGAAGACAGTGAGAGAGAAAAGGGATTTGTCACTGCTACATTGCCTTTTAGAGAGCCTTCCAACTTTCTGTAAGTGCTTATTCGTTACTTCATTCACTTTGGCATTTTTCCCCAAGACAAAACTATTGAAACTGGAAACAAGGCAGCATTTGGTTACTGTCTTTTTTTTCTTTTCTTTCTGTTTTTGTTTTTTTAATTGGATGCCATTCACAGTGCATGGCTTGCCTTAAATTGATATGCATTTCTACTATTTTTTAGCTATTTGTGTTTGCAGGGAGCTACTAAAGCATGCAATTAAACACTTTAATCCAAGCAAACTCTGAGATTAGTGCTGACTTTATATTTCTCTGCTAACTTTTTTCTGACTTTACACTTGTATACCACATTGGCGACTGCTAAAAACCGTTACAATTAGCAGTTGTCAAATTTAAGATTTTTTTTGGCAGCTCTCAGTAGCACATTTGTTTAGGATGGCAGCCGATATCTAGTCCATTTGGTGTACACAGTCACTGATATTGTTATTTGTTGCATCAGACTAGATGCCGGATATGCCATTTGTTTGTCACCTGAAACAAATGAAATGCCTTTTCTGAAAACAGGCACCGACAGTCAGGTATTTGACAGAATTTGTATGGGTGTCTGGAAAAGAGCACAGGCTATGCTGTTGAGGTGATATTATTTCCTGAACAGGGAAAGGTATCTACTCTCAAAAGACGCTTGAGGCAAGAATAAAGAGAGCAATCCGGTACTAGCAGAAATCATGTAGTAAACAAACCTACTAAACATTGAATTCAGATGTGATGTGATGTCATACACTGCTTCGCAGCCTGTCTGGCCCATCCTCAGCCATTCATGTGGCTATAGCACTTGATGTCTCCTCAGGCGACAGCATGTCAAACTGCACTGCTTTTTCCAAAAAGGGCAAACTGAGCTCAGCCACTCACTCTTCCTATTCAGCATAGATGGCACCCAAAATTTGTAGTTAGACTTGGGTAAGCAGGGCTATGGTAAACTCTTCATGTCTCAGTGCTTTAGACAGTTTTATCTCTTTTTCATATTTGTATTACATTGCCATCAGAAGGATTGCATCAGTTGGCAGTAGATGTATATTTTCACCTAGAGAGATGGGCTGACCTTTGACTGTTTGATCCCCTTCTGTGTCAGCTGCAGACTAATGCCTTTGCTGCTATGTTAGGTGGAGATAGTGGGTGCAATCAGAATCTCTGTCGCTGTGAGGGGGGAAGGGCAGCAAACTCAAAAGACAGCCCCGGCTGAACTATACCTCTGAACTGTTCAGATTTTTGCAGAATGAATAGATTTTTGCTTCTTATTTTTGGTTTGTTCCTCATAAAATTTGTGGTTTTCTGGCAAATCATTTAGGAATGAAGTCACTAAATAATGACAGACATTAAGCATCATAACCTTCAGAAAAATGCATGCTAAATCAAGACCTGTTATTGTATCGACTGTATTAAGTTTATACAAGAGCAGTTTTTAGCACTGTTTATATGTTCCCCCAATATATTTGGCCTTGTCCAGATTTCCTGCATTAAGAGGTTGAGTGGTACGTGTAAATGCAAATGAATTGCTTTATAGAATTAGGATATCCAAACCTCTCAACTGTCCCCAATTTTGGCTCATAATGTTGCTCTCCCCCTAATAATCCCTCTGCAAAATAGCAATTTTGTAAGAAAACTTGGAGGGTTTACAGTTATAAATAACTGTAATGATCAGAGTTATAGATTACTTTTATTTCAGAAATACATGTAGATTCTCTAATTTTGTCAGCTGCTCAAGATAACAGTATTAATATTAAAAAGGTATCCCTTTTTGACAGGTTCCCAACTGTATTGTGTGGCAATTTGCGTTTATATCATGTTATTGAAAGATGAAAATAGCGAACGCTATTTCATCAGCCCCAAAACATCTAAACATGAAAATATCGAACATTCAGAACAGCAAATTTTATCCCATGGAAAAAATTTGCTGCTCCAAAACACATACACACAACACAAGCACATCAAACAAACAGCAACCACACACATGCACTTAAATTCCTACATCTAACGCTACACTAAACTAAACATACACTACTATCTACCGACTTACCTTAACCCAAACCCTAACCCTAAGGTCCGTCACTATCACACACTCACCTAACCTGTGCCCTAACCCTAACTAACTTAAACCGCCCCCTAACCCTAAAGTCTGTCACTATCACACACATGCCTGACCCGCGCCCTAACCCTAACTCACTTAACCCGCCCCTAACCCTAATGTACAAACAATCACACACTTACCTGAACCCAACCCATAACTTTCCACCACAGCACTAAGAATAGCGAAGCCACAGAAAAGTCCAACCAAATTCTTTCCCGAGGAAAGAATTTGCTGTTCTGCACCTTTGCTATTCTTAGCGTTCACGGAATAGTGTTCGATATCAGAACATTTGAAGTTTTAATACTTCGATGTTCTGATATAGACCCTAGCAATTTTATATTTTTGCATCACATTTTTGGTCCATTTTTCATAAAATTGTGGTTTTCTGGCAAATTAGTGGCAAATCATTAAAGACTGAAGTTAGAAAATAATTGCAGACATTTGAGTTTCAGATTTCATACCCTTCATAAAATTCATACTAATGCAAGACCTACTGCTATTCTATTATCTTTCTAAGTTTATTAGAGCAATCTTTAAAAATTGTCCTTATTTTTGGGCCTGTGTCCCACTTCTGTGTATGGCTTCATCCAGATTTCTTGCTCTGAGGTTGAGAAGTATGAGTGTCAGAGCCATCACTGTCAGCCACAGACATTTCAAATTGTGACATACTTGTTGCACCCCACTCCCCCATGTAGTGACTCTTGATGTGTCCAAGTAAGGCAAGGAGCAGTTATGCAGTGTAAGTGTGCAGAGTATTCCCCCATCTAAGGTAGACACAAGTACAGCAGTGGCTTTTCATCTGTCCTTGATTTTGCAGAATGTTCTGATTTTCTGTCATATTTTTATACTGTTGATTTATGCTTCTTATTATTCAGAAAATACATGCTGTCGCAGTGCCCTGTTGCTCTGTGTTTAAGTAGCAATGCTTTAATGACCATCAGGTAAGCTTGTGAGAGATGGCAAGATGCAAGTAAGCTTTAATAAGCATACTGTTAAAAAATTATCAACTTTGAAAGTCTTTTTTGTTGTTGCCATGCAGACAATATTTGCATAACTAGATAACGTATAAGCCTTAGGTATTGAAATGCATATGACAGTATTTGTAATAAAGGACAGGATTACAGTATTTTCAGAAGCTCATTACATTTGTTGTAGACTTGCAGTCATCTTTGCAGGCTTTACCCATAAACTAAACAGAATGCCAATCTATCATGTGTGGTCCATAACTTGTGCAGTAATCCTTTAAGCAATTTATATTGAGCTTGTTTTTTGTTTGTTGTTCATTTTTTACTTTGATCATGTCTTACCCATGAAAAAGTAGATAGTTGTTGTCAGGCAGCTGGTCTTTTTTGGATAAGAAACATTTTTACAAATGGGGGTATCATAGAGATTGCTACTTTCAGCATATTACTTGGTCATTTTATAAAGCTGAATATAAATTATAATTACAACTGCAGTGCAAGGAGAAGTGGTTTGAGTTGAGTGCTACTTGGTTTTTTTTATACCTGATTTTGACTGGCATTCCAGTAATGTATTTATTACCACGGTGGTGCAGCGGTAGCATTGCTGCCTCACAGCAAGAGGTTCTCCCATTCGATTCTTGGCTGGAGTGCCTTCTGTGTAGAGTCTGCATGTCCTCCCCGTGATCAAGTGGCATTCAAAAAACATGCGTAGAATAGAATAGGCGTGCCTTCGTTGAAGGTTGAGCATCGAGCTGCCACCTCAGCACCTGTAAAAAATCTACTGCCAATCATTAGCGGACTGGAGTTCCGCTGTGGCGGCCCCTAACCAGGAAAAGCCGAAAGAAGAACATTCCAGTAATGTATTTAAAAAGTAATTTATTTTTTTTATGCCTCACAACCTTTGCATTTCCATCTAGATATTAAGTAAGCTGTCACATAGCCAATGCATTAAAATATTTTTTTCTTCTACACTTCATTTTGTCTTGACTGGACTCTCGTAATGACAGTTTGGCACCCAGGGCAGCATATTTAAAGTTCCAGTTGTTGTGGTTTTGGGCATAGCTTCATCTCTTTCTAGTTGGCCACATCCCTTCCCATTGGCCCCACCCTTTCAGCTGTCTCCTGCAGCCCCCTCTTTAATTTGAAGTCACCAGACGCCACTGCTTTATTTACATCTTCTACTTTACTATGATGGGTTTTTTTTTAATAATGGTCAGTGGAACACTCAGTTTTACTCATTTGCAAATCAAAACTCCTCCTGGACTCTAACAATTTAAACTGGATGTTTTAAGCATAAAGGTAAGTAAATCTAATATAATTATTATAATGGCTATAAGCATGAACAACTTTAAAATTCCTCCTCCCCATTCAGAGAAAGGGTTGGTTAACCATGCTGATTGGAAACTATCAGCTTCTTTGGGATGTAAATATTCAGTATGACTAAGGATGGCACCGGTATTATTAAGCATAAAACAGATGCTCTCTTTTTAAATGAGCATGCACATACCCCCTTTAGATGAGAGGGTAAAATCAAGTACCATATGGTTCTGTAGCACCACAATGAGCATTGCAGTCAATTCTTGGGTTATCAAATTGATAGACTCATAATTAGAATTACTAAATATTTCCAAGTCCTTAGATAATTTCATAAGTTCCCAGATGGACTTCACTAGCCCATATCCAGGTAAAATGCCTGCTCTGAAAATGGCTCCATTACCAAGATCCATGTGAACAAGCCTTTTAAAAGTGGTTTGTTATACAGTATTATGATATACCTAGGAGGCATCTATTTTACTGTCTAATAATGCAGCTGTATTTAAAATAGCTGGAATAGCTACTATAACATGAGCAATATAATGACAACTAAACTAGTCTGTAGGTAACCAGGGATAAGTTTGATTTCCAAAAATGTAAAAAATATTCATGTAATACTCCATAAAAAGCACCAAGTACAATACTATTCCTAAAAATCACCTCACATTTTCCAGTCACATTTGATACATTTAACTCTAACTCCATTATAAATGTTCCAAGAAATATTACAAGTACTAATTCTGACAAAAAGTGTTACATTTTTATGATAGCAAATATATCCTATTGCAGTCATTGGTAGTTGAAATGGCATTACAGTAAATGGGAGTAGAAACATGTTTATTCTTCGAAATTCTAGAAAAAATATAAGGTGAAATGCAACGTGAAGCTCAGAATCAATTACTGGTATAGGAGTTAATGGAGGGTACCCCCATCATATGCAGTGGGAATATGTATCAGTCACTGATATAGGAATCAATGAAATACCCCCATCATGTGCAGTGGCAATATGTGCACAAACCCAGTAATTGTTAACACTGAATTTTGTGTATAAATATGCAAGGCAGCAGAAAAAAACATTAAATTGAGGATGCCATTTAGGTGCTGTCATTCCAGTTATAACCAAACATGTCACTATTTTAGCAAAGAGTGAATGTCTATTAAACAATGATTGAATGCTAACAGTTCCAATGGTTGCAAAAGATGACACATTTACAGGCCCAGATGGCAGAAGTAAATGAAATAAAATCATATGAAAAGCATAGCAATTATAGTGATGGTTGGTCCCCAGGAAAAATAATTAGGTTGGGACTTGAGAGGTTTGAGCAGAAATCGAAAACAAGGATGTTGGGCAGGCTGTTCATTGTGCAAATGAAGCTGATGAAACACTTGATATTCTTAAAGGGTGATTTGCATATATCCTATGAGGCCTCTGATGTAAGAGGTTTAAGGTACCACACAGCTAGAAGTCTAGCTTTGCTAGCTTTTTCTTTTTGTGTTTTTTTAACCAGCTGGTTATCTGTGTGACCTTTTTACTCTTTATCAGTTGGTACTGAGGAAATACATAACTGTAGTTCCTGCTCATGGTGTTGGTGGCCACACTGGTGGCTGCCAAGTAGAGTTCCATACAGGAGGGTTTCTCTTAGGTTGCTGAGGTACTTGAGTGTTCGATGAAGTTGCTTGCCATTCTGCAAAAGGACAATCGTTTCACCAATGCCCTGTTTAACCATGGTTGAAACAAGTATTTAGCCTTTGTGCAGCCTGTCATGTCTGTGATGAATCAAGGGGATAATCATTTTGGTAATGCTGTCCTGGGGGTTGCTGAAGAATTGTAATCTACCTCTGTCCCTACAATTTCTTCTTTCCTGTCTCCACCCTCATAAGTCAATGCTTAACTGCTGGAGTTAAATATCCATCAAGTTTTTCTTTTGTTCCTTTTGAGTATATTGTCTGCTACATATTGTGCCTGATTTTTCAAATGTATGGATGCCTAAGCTTGGCTATTTCAAACAAACTTTTTTAAATCTGTTCTTGTATGAAAGGTAACAAACCTCTACAAAAGCTGCTGACAGCCTGGTGGCTGCCATCCCTTCTGTAGGTGCTGGATGTCCAGAGAAGGCTTCAAATGCATCTAGCATGCATTGCAGATATGTATCAGTAGATTTCTTGTATTATTGTAGAATAGCTTCTATTCTTGTCCAGTTAGAGGCAAAGGCACACTGTGATAATGGCTTTTAAGGGAATATTTTCTAGTAAATAAAAATCCATCATCTGTATGTTTTGGATTGTTGTTACCTAGGTTAGATTTTTTTTCCATATGTTCCTAAAAATATTCGGAGGTGTTGAGGCTTTTAATATGGTTCATGGGACTTCAGCGGTAGTGTTTTGCAACTGCACATGTCATTCAAAGATTTTTTCGTATTTTTCTGATTGTTTTAGAATAGGAGGAAGAGAATATGCAATGATATGAAAATGCACGGCAGTCCATGTCTGTACCACTCTTGTAGAAGGTTCAGCCTCACTATCTTCAGATACTGCAAGGTTTGGTACTTCTTGCAAAGGGTGCATCTGGTATATAAGGATCAGCAGAAGAGTCATAACCTGTCTCTTCTGATGACGGTTGACTTGTAGAAGATGTCCACTAATGTTCCTCCCAGGCAATAATGATCAGAAATTGGGTAATGATGTGCTTAATTTAACCAAAAGTTCTGGCTTTTTCTGGTTCACTTTTATTAGGAAATATTTTTTATTTTCCTACATATTTCACTTTGTGATACAATTGTTTCCCTTTATTAGCTATATGCATTAACATTTGGTCTTAGGTTATTACTGATTGATGTTGTTGATGAAGTCTAGTGTTATAACATGACCAAGAGAGGATATTGGAAGTAAATTTGGCTGTATCTGCGGAAGAGGTAGTTGTTTTGCCAAACCCACCTCCACATGCCGTCTTGGGGTAGAAAAACTGTCATCTTCCTCAAACATGGATGAGTCATAAGGTAGATGGGGTGCAGAATGTAATGAAGGCCAGTCATCATCTGATGATTCTGGCTGCATGACTGATACTTTTTCTGTCTTAAACAATACATACCTGAGGAATGAGACTTTAATTCTGCTCATTTTTGTAAAGTATTTACAGATCTATTAGCTGCCAGTAGCTGTGACTTTAACCTAGCTAAATTATGGTTTAAGCTTCGAACTACAGATTCCTTTTCTTTATTTTCTGATTCTTATTGCCAGTCATTAAAAGTTGACCAACAAGAGGCTAGTACCTTGTTACCCCTCTTTCAGTTTATTTTTTTAGATGTTCTAAAGTTTTTTAACAAAAGTCCCTTTTACCAGAAACTGTAAAGCACTATCATTTTTCCCTCAGACCATTTTACCAAATAACTACAGTTGTCTCTTCCTTACTTATTAAACATACACCTGCCTGCAGCCCCCTTTTCTAGCTCTTTTAAACCACTTGTACTGGCACCCATTATAAAACTCACTCATACTAAAGGGATAGATCTGCCGCTATAATAAAGGTCACTCACATTCCCAGTGAAGGAATCCTCTGTTCCTTTTTCTCTCTGTGTGAGACTTGTAGGTGTTAGACAATTAATCTTTTCTGGGCCACATTTTCTTTTCTTTTATGTAGGCAACTTGCTTCTTTTTTTTCTCATTGACCTATGAATCATGATGGCATGATCTACCATAGTAAAGGCTTTAGAAAAGTGAAAGAATGTAGCTGCAGTCCTTCACATTGACAAATGTTTGTATCTATGTGTTGGACTACATCCATGATAGCTGTGCAGTTGCCATGTCCTTTTTCTGAATCCATGGTGAGTTAGGTGAATCCATGGTTTGTTAGGTGAATCCATGGTTAGTTAGGTGAGTCTGAGATAAATAACTTTGGGCCTGTCATACCTCTCAACGGTCCATATTTTCACAGAAAACCTAGACTTTTTCTTCATATTTTCTATCTGTTTCTCCTAAAGTTGAGGTTTTCTAGCAGATCATTGAGGATTAAAGTCATAAGTTAATGACAAACATCAGTGATTCAGGCTTCATACCTTTCAGAAAATGTATGCTAATGCAAACCATGTCATTCTGTCAGCTTTCTAAGTTTGTAAGAGAAATATTTAAAAATGATCCCTATTTTTGGGCCTTTGTTCCTCCATTATTTGTGGCTTTCTCCAGATTTCTTGCTCTAAAGAGGTTGAGAGGTAAGAAAAAAACATTAACTGCCTATGAACTTCTCCAAATAGTAAAAGGTAATAACCAAAAATAAAAAAAAAATTAAAAAAAACTGTACCGCCTTAGCTAAAAAGCTTTCAAAGACTAAAAACACATAAGAAAAACACACATTTTATATACATCACAAAAATAACAGCATATGATTAATTAAGCAATTAAACAATTAAATAATTGGTAAATGAGATATCTCCAGTTACATCCAACATGTAAGCCCAAAAGCATTAAAGTGCTACACTTCAATATATAAACAGATTCTTTGTGGAAAAGCCTATGTATTAATATCACATTTTCCCCACATTTACGTACTGCTTGTTCAAGAATTTTTGCCTGTAACCCAGCTGGATTCCCCTGCTGATGTGACTGAAAATGTAACACAACAGAACTTTCAGGTCTGGATTTTTAATGTCAGTAGCATGCTCCTGTAATCTTTAAAAGCCTTTTTTGGTTATTACATTTTAATATTTGGAGAAGTTTGTGGTCAGTTGGTGTTTTTTGATTTATATTTGATTTTTTTGTGATTGCAGAGATTGAGAGGTATGACCTGGAGATTACTAGCTGACTGCACATTCACAGCTTTATTAATGCAATGGTAGATCCCTTATTATAGGTCCTAAATTACATATGACCAGCGTCAAACTGTATTTATTCAGTCCATTGGTTACTGGATATTTTTTTTTTGTTCTAATGCAGTCTGCATCATACTGGATGAAAACACTTTTTCAGACCTATGATAACATTCCATTGTTTGGATCAACTTTAACTGATTTGGATTTCTAATATTTTGTGACTTCCTTGCTTTTTGTTTTGGTTCATTGTTTGGTTTGGGAGGATTTACATCTCTTTGTGAATACTAATGTATTTTAAGCAGGTTATGATATCCACAGTGACAACGGTGTAACCAGGCATACTGTTTGTGCTGGGTACATTTTTTCTGAACATCACATCAATATGCCTTTTTTAATGTCATATTAATGTCTACAACTGACCAAATACAGTATATATGCCCAACAACAGATGCAATATTGTTAATCTAAAAACAATCCATGGGATTCAAAAAACTCTATGTAGGCTCAGTGGTAAGCCTATATGGAGTTTACATGTTTACGTGGTGGTGTGGGATGAGCATATTAAATGCATGCAGCATGTCTAAGCTGGTTTCCTGGCTGGCAACAGTGTTGCCAGCCAGGAAATCACGCAAGCGAACGTGGATATCAATTCAGTGTAAAGCAGAGCACCTGATCTGCGGATTTGCACAGAATGCCACAATGATCACCAGAACTTTACAGATAACTGTCAATCTGTTAGGGCAACACATCTGCACAAAGGCTAATATAGTGAGGGGACAAATAACCAGAAATAGGGACATATGTGACATAGATGTCCACATAGGTATGTGTTACAATGAAACTCTTTCAACCTCTTAGAGCAAGAGATCTGGACAAAGCCATAAATAATGGAGGAGGGGCCCAATACTACAGACAGATTTTTTTTAATATTGGTCTTCCAAACTTAGAAAGTTGAAGGAATAATAGGTTGCACAGTGTCATGAACTTCCTGAAGAGCATGAAGTTTGAAACTCAGATATCTGTCATCAATACTAATGCAATAGTTAAACATATAAAAGTGCATGAAGGACATTTTTGTAAATTTCCTGTACTGGAAAAGGTTATTCTGAATGAACGAGGTGGACCCTGGCTGGTATTACTAGAAAAAAGAGAGCTATTTTGGCATTATGCATTAAACTCAAACTTCTGGTCAGGGCTGGATGGTCATATTACTATTGCTCCCTTGTTAAAATGAAAAGCTTTAAAGAGATAATTTTATATATATTGTATGTATATTTTTTCTCTGTCTAGTAGAGAAAATTTGAAGAATGAGAATTAGCAAGGTTTTTAAACTGATATGTATTTTATGCACATCAGTGATTGCTTTAAAAAAACAGGGTTTTGGGTCAATTTCACACTATTTTATATATATAGGCGACACAGTGGTGCAGTGGTTAACGTTGTCGCCTCACAGCAACAGGTTCTCCAGTTCGATTCTCGGCTGGGGTGCCTTCTGTGTGGAGTTTGCATGTTCTCCCTGTGTTCGCATGGGTTTCCTCCGGGTACTCCGGTTTCCTCTCACATTCCAAAGACATGCATCTGGAGCATTTCTCCCCGGGCCTCCGCTGAAAACAGGCTCTGTGGAACCTAGTCGGACATTCCCGGTCAACAAATGTAAAATAAATAAATAAATAAATAAATATATATACATGGCACAATCCACACTGTCATGAATGATATACATGTCATTCATGTTGTCAAACACCTATGTATGTAGTGTGTGCATAAGCAGAACAGGTAGCACACATGCATCAGGTGTAACAACTTGATTGGTATTCCACACTATCAGGCAGTCAGGTATATTCCACAGAAAGAATACCTATTTGTGGCCAATATGCTGTGTGATAGCTCACTGTGACAAAGTTAGTATACTTCATTACACATCACTGGATGATGTGTAGGGAGGGACATGAAGAAGGGTGCATTATACACAGTTATTGGTGTGATGAAGGCTGGGAACCATTACAGTATTATGGCCTCTGATGTGGATGTCCTTCACATATGCAGTACTTGTGTTACATTCAAGGGACTAGTCAGCACTGTGACCACATGCTGGTGGATGTGCCATTAATTACCTACCTCAGCACACAGGTCACATACTTATTGATCTGACTATAGGGTGTGATATCCACATTATACTTGGATGGTGTGTTTGCTTCCTGAATTAACAAATCCCTCCATGTGTCTTGTCAATGCATATCTTGTCATGCCTGTGGCAGCCATGTTTATGTGTTGCTACTGTCAGTATTATACTAATGGCACAGCTAGAGTCAATGATTGCCCACATTCTGTAGATCTTCAGACAGCTGTGTGGACACAGCATGTGTATGCCATCTGTGATGTCCATCACTTAACTAATTGACAGGAAAGGGCCTAGCAGACAGCCCTGACATATGGACCTGATCACTGGACCTGTGATATAGGTCAAGTCACACATTTCAACATAGTGAGATCCCACAAATGTGATACACTCATATACCCATTTGATGATATGGCTGTTTATGGCCACAATGACAGTGTTGAGTGAATATCTCAGTGTGGATTTGTATCAAATGCTTTGACCTGGTCAAGTTCTACAAAATTATACCGTTGTCATCATGCATGCCCTCAATGACCTCTTTGAGGACATTGATCAGATGTAACAGACATGATGTAGCATTAAAAACTCACACAGGTCTGTTGCACACAGCAACAATATAACTAGAGTACATGTAGAAGAGGTCCATGGTCACATGTTCGTCCACCTCACAGTTGAGGAGAGTCATGCATGTATCAGGTGCTATCCCCTGTACTCAGAAGGATGCATCTTGATGCACAACCTTGTATGGGAATATAGTCCACACGGAGGGTGTGTTGAAGTGTGCATTCAACCATATCAGGAAGGTGTATTTGCTGAGTCATGCCATAGGTGATCTGTAATGTTGTCACGGGCCATTGCTTCCATGTGATAGGCTTGGATGAAGGTAAGAGAGTGCATACTGCCTGTCATGATCTGCCTTAGGGTTTTGATAGAATCCCCCATGCAGGAGGCATCATTGAGAAACCCTCACAGCTGTGGATTAACCCTTACATCATTAAATGGATAACCAATCGGTTCACTAACAGAACACATACTGTGAAGGTTGGTGAATCACCCTGTACCAGTAGAGCTGTCAACACTGGCAAACCCCAGGGATCTGTGCTTGGACCTGCACTGTTTGGACTCTATTTCCCAAAAGTTTAGATTAAAGTATAAGGCCTATCCTTACCAGGTTTGCTGACTCTTGCATATTGGGTGCAATCATTGAGTCCAATAATGTTAACATAGTAAAGGAGGAGCTAACATAGACAATGAAGGGAACAAAGGCACACTATCTACAACTAAATGCAGAAATGTGTCTTTTTTATGTTATCCATCTGAAAAGTGGAATTCCATGTTACTCACAGGATTAACAACAATCCTGCTATGGTGACACCCAGTGATGCCAGCACTGGCAATACATGTAGATAGCAGTCTGAACTTCGACCTCCAAGTGTCCACACTAGTACTGAAAGCCAATGTTGTGCACATCATACATCATGCCATCATATTCAGATTTTCAGATTGTATGACAGCACTGTAGTCAAACTCACCAGAATAGTAATACAGTATAATGCACTCTTTGGCATGTACCTTACCAGGCACATGCAGAAGTTGGACAGACCACAGGGCTTTCTCAGGAAGATAACACAGGGCCTACAAATCATGCCATGATGTATGTGGATAGAGTTAAAATCATGTCACTGTAATCTGTCTGGTATAGGATAAGGTGATGTCTGCCTAGCCTCCAGGCCAGTGTCTGATCCTGCCCTGGTGGGAGTACTGCATATCCAAAAACCTGATTTAGCTGATGACATCAGCAGTGTCTGTTGAGGAGAATATAACATTTTCCCACATGCTGGTATAAAATGTTCTCTGTAATGTCAAGCCAAAATTCATACGCACACCCTGTTGACTCCAGTGAGAATTAAACCCCACTCTATCCAAGTACACAGACTACCAAACTCGGTACTTTATGCAAGTGCCATGGCACAACTCTGACTTTGGGTGTGTCAGACAACACCTATGAGCTGATAACATCAGCAGTGTTTGCTGAGGAGAATATAACAGTGTTCCATATGCTGATAAAAAATGCACTCTGTAATGTCAAGCAAAAGGTCCCCAAACCCACACACACACACACACACACACACACACACACACACACACACACACACACACACACACAGTTGACTGCAGTGAGATGGAATCCCTATCTTTCTACCTACGCAGACTGGAGAATTCAGTATTTCACTCAGGTGCCACAGCACAGGTCTGACTTTTACAAGACTGCCGGTGAACTTATAGTAGATGACATCAGTAGGCCATGTAAGAGACAAGATGTTGGGTGGGCTGCATGAAATTGATGTGTAGACATCTGCAAGAATCAAAAAATTGCCACTCCATAGTTTGGCAGCAGGAACTATGGGATACACACTTCTGCTCTTCTATTTACAGTGAGACAGAGACACTCAGTTGACTTCAGTGAGAACAGAACCCTTACCTACCTAAGTACATAGACTACAGAACACAGTATATTATGCAAGTGCCACAGCACAGGTCTGACCTTTTCCAGACTGCAGGGGAACGTATAGTATATGACATCAGCATGCCATGTGGCAGGCAAAATGTTGGGAGGCTTGCATAGGCTCATAGCTTCATATGCTCATAGCAGGCTACTAGCCTAATGGCCCTACAGTGTATAGAAGCCTAAATGTGTAAAAACACAAATACCCTTATTGAGAATAGCTGGATGGTCATTTTGTGAAAAGCACTAAATGACTCTGTCTATGAGGGACATAGGTGCCACCCCAGAGGTGTCTTTATAATCACGCAACCATTAGTCAAGGTTGTCCTTGCACATGGTCATTGAGGAGCACTGATTCACATACAGTAGAAGCCTATTATAGAGGAGTGTGAGTCATTGTTTGATATATCTGGTCTCCCCAGCATGTCCTGTATATGTCACAGGCTATGTTTAGAACCCTGGGCCAAGTTATTTTCTCCCATTTGATTTGCAGATGTGCAGCATTCCCAGTACGGCAAGGTCTGAGACTGCTCTGTGGGGCAGGCATTGTTCACCTCTCAGCAGCCTTCATGATACTGAGTACACTGACAGGTTTTTCAGTCTTTCCATGTATGTCAAGTTTGGAGGCCTTGGAGTCTCCCAGACACAACCCCATGTTTTCTCCAATTGCTGGGGGTGTCTGGTGAGGTACAAACAGATGGGAGCATTGTACTCAATTAGTGGTCTGATAAGGGTAGAGTACATGGGAGGTATGACCATCCTGGTCTTGGATGTGATTTCCATAATTATGATGTGTATAATACAGAATGTGTTTGTCACCACTATGCACAAATAGTTTTGAAACTCTAGATTGCTATCAACATGCATTCCAAAGTCTCAAAACATTAAGTTTGAGCTTAGATGGGTGATATGTATATCATAATTAACAGTGGTACTTCATTGCCAAAGGGGACAATGAGCCATTGTATGCTTAAATTTAAGTCCTTGAATTTGGCACCAATCATCGGTGTGTGACAGCCCCATCTGTAATATGTTGCCATCATTGGGGTTCTCTATATTAGTGCATCCAATTAACAGTAATCTGCAAAGTTGGTAAAACACTGCCTGTCTACTATTGCTTGCAATTCAGGGAAGTAGTTTGCAAACCACTGAGGCCCAGCACAGATCCTTGTGGTATTCTAATTGTAAATGACTACTAGTGGAGGTGCAGTCCCTAACTTTGAGAGTATGTGTTATGTCAGTAATCCAGTTTCCTATCCCTCTACTACTGTATGGCGTAATTCCCACATAGGAGATATTCACTATGACACATGAATGGGGAAGAGTGTCAAAGGCCTTGGATAATTCAACATAGGTGGTATGTACTGTTATCTCTTATCCAGGTCTTTGGCGTCAGTATCCAAGAAGTCCACAAGACTCAATACCCAAGACCTGCAACTGACAAAAACAAAATTCATAGGGTCAGGTGTGTTGAAGGCCACCTGTGTCCTTGTTGATATGGTCCATGCTGATTACTTCCATAGCATTGCAGATAAGGCTTTTAAGGTGTATCAGTCAATAGTTGTAGTTCTGCATGTTACCAGATTGATGTGCATTGCATAGCACACACTATTTGATATTACATTCTGTAGTGTGGTTGATGTATGTGTGAAAAAAGTACTGAGATCCCAGGGCTGCAGTGCTTGGGGGTGCCAACACATGGATGTATTGTAATATGTGACATATTGCAAGATAGGGCCCATAGTTTGCAATGTTTCCACATGCAATTTCATATCATGCACCAGAAATGGACAGTAAGCAGTAATAGAGCCTGATATGTATATTTCCATAGCTCAGCAAGCAGTGGGTTGGCACAACAGTTAGCAAAGTGCATACTCATGCAAGATACACATCTTTGCATGAGCTAAATGGTGCACAAATATGAGCTGCATTGCTAAAGTCTGACAGTTACTACTGAGTCTATGAAACACACCTGCAACTTTACTGACTCTGTGGCAGCACTAATACATTCATTTTTTTGGTCCAGATGATACTGGGTTCTAATACCGGTTTATGTAATACTTTGAAATACTTTGCATTACAGAGTGATAATGCTGTGATATGAATTCTTTATACAAGATGTATTGCTTTGTGTTGGCATAGTCCAGCAGTGTTGATTGACATTGGGTGGGGGTAACCACACCTGTTTGCTGCTGTTCACTGTTGATGTGTAATATGCCCCTCCCCCCAAATATAGAACCCAAAATGTAAAGGGATCCATTGCTTCTCCGTCAACTTATGTGTGGCGTGTGTATGATTCTATTTTTTTTGCCAGATTAAAGGTTTTGCAATGGTGTAGATAGTAAAGTGGTGAAATGGGAAGGAAGCAGGGGGAAGAACAAATGGTACGCAGGACAGGAATGTGTAGGAGGGAGGTAGGAAATAGCCATAGCTATCCATTTCATTAATAATGTAAACTGGACATATGCGCAGAACATTAACTGAATTTGGACTGTCACCTCCAGAGAGAGCGATGGCCACAACCCAGTCATGTTGTATAGCCAATTGAATTGATTCAAGTATGTGAAGAAGACACATGTGTGAAGTGGAGTGCTATGCATGGGATGATTTTTTTTTTTTTTGTGGGACAGGTGCCCGCTTATTTTTTATTTCAAAGAGTGAGAGGAATATTGGGGGGAAGACATAGGTATGTCTGGGTCAGGTAAGTTGGGTTGGCAAGGAAACAATTGCAGTCAGACAAGATAAACAAGACACCATAATTAATTTCAGCCTTATTTTCATAATATCCAACAATTCCCTCTATTTTTAAACATACTCAAAGCACTTTATACTGATATTTTTTTATCACATTATATAGAAAACACATTAAGGAACAAACCTTTAGTCTTTTTTTAATACAAATCAAAATGCAATTTTACATAGTTAATACAATTATATCAAGTATTACTACCAAAACTGAACGTATTTAACAACTTTTTTTTCTTTTTACAGACCATTCTGGTTCATAGGTTCATAGGTAGGTACTAGGCTATCGGCCCTGGGGCCTATACAAGCCCAGCCAAAAAGGTACCCTGGCTTTTGCCACCCAAGAAAAATTATTTTCCTGTGCCACTGTTGAGCAGAGCCACAGAGGTTAATCCCCAGGGTGAATTTCCTATTTCCCATCCAATCATCAAGATTTTTCTTGAAGAGTGCTAATGAGGAGCTTTGTTTGATATAGATAGGTAGTTTATTCCAGAGTATGGGAAGTCTCTGAGACAGGAATCTACCCCTCCGGCATGTTCTGTTTATTGTGGTGACAAGGTTTAGGTCCCTAGAGCGTGTAGCTCGGAAGGATTGGGATTTCTTTAAGTGGAGCATGTCAAACAGCTCTGGGCTTGACATAGCTTTGTATGTTAGGCAGAGATCACCTCTGAGTTGGCGATATGCAATGGAGTAAAGCTGGAGTTTTTTGAGATGATCTGTGTAGGGCATCTGTTTGAGGCTGGTAATCCTCTTTGTGAGTTATTTCTGTGGCTTTTGCAGTTGTTGTAGATGTCTTGTGAGGTACATACCAAAACGGGCATTGCACTTTATAATGAGTGATGAGTACAGGGGAACAATGGCCTCTTTTTTTCTGGATGAAAAACCTTTTGTGATGAGGTGTGCCATGTAGAAGGATTTCCTGACTACTGTGGTGATGTGATTATCAAAGGAGTGACTACTGTCCACCTGTGTCCCAAGGTCACTTATCACACTTTCGGTGTTAAGTATACTACTGCCTATGTTGTAGTTCATGGGTACAGCGTTTTTACCAAAGGGGATGACAATGCACTTTTTGGCATTGAGCTTGAGGCTATGGCTTTGACACCAGGCATCTGTCTCAGTGAGGCCCTTTTGTAGGATGTCCACGTCGTTAGGAGTTTGATTATGGCTTCTAGTTTGCAGTCATCTGCGAACTTCATTAGCCAAAGACCTTTTGTGTTAGCCTGTACTTCAGAGAAGTAGATACCAAACAGGAGTGGACCCAGAACTGAACCCTGTGGTACTCCACTTGTCACTGATCTGAAGTCAGATTTGGAGTCTGCTACTTTCGCAGTGTGGTTTCTGTCAGTGAGCCAGTTGGCAACCCATCTTGTAACATAGGGATTTATACCTAGTTTAGTGAGTTTATCTATAATTCCAGAGTGGGGAATGGTGTCAGAAGCCTTAGCAAGCTCTAGATAGGCTGTGTGAACCACCTTACCCTTGTCTATGGCTTTGGTGACTGCTTCAAAGAAGTCTATCAGGTTTAGGAGACA
>NC_056751.1:655239516-655262016 GCF_019279795.1 Protopterus annectens
TTTCAAATGTAATCTGTTTACCAGTGTTTCTTATGAACTAATACCTGTCCCCCCCTAAAAGAGTATTGTCAAGAAAGAATGAGATATTATTTCTTCCTTTTGCAATACATACTGCTTACACAGTCAGTGTAAAACTGAGAATGTACCCCTCCCCCTGCAGCATTGCAGTATTGTTTATCTCCTTTATGCTGTGAGAATAGAATGTATATCAGCCCAACACTTTGGTTATATATTTATTTTATAAGGTTACTAAACTATAGACCTTTGTCTGATGTGATCATTTCTTATAAAGTTTTTGCTGTTTACTGCTACTAGTAGGTATTTATACCTTTCTGCATAACTTATTTGAACTGTAAGTATACTATAGCCCATCTGCTGGCCATACTTGATGCAACTGAGTGTTTTACTTTTAACATTTACTTGCAAACAGATTATCAGTGACATATATGCACAATGGTGACTTTGTTGCAATTAGCAAATAGTGTTGCCTGTAAACATTTTAACAATTATGTTTTAATAACAATAATGCTTTGGAAAAAAACTCAAGCTACTTGTCTGGCAATCAGTCTTGTTTCTTATCTTATCTTTCCAACATTTCCTGTAACTATTCATTCAGTCTGGGAAGGTCTGAGCTTACATTTTATACTCTATAAACTATAATTAATTCTTTTGGCATTTTTCCTTTAATTTGATTGTGGTTTGCATAACTATGCATTTATACTACATAAATAGACATTATTTTACAATTAGCTTACATCGATTTCAGTATTTTTTATTTATTTATCTATTTAACTGTCCTGTCATTAATTTTATAAAAACTGTTTGACTAATACCATGTGTGATTTTCTTTTTAAAATTTAGAACTTTAACTGTTTGTTGTTACTATACAATTATATAAAAACTGTAAAAAAACAAAATAGATATTAGCTTAACTAACACATTTATATTCATATTATTTATATTTGCTGTTGTCTGCCTTTTGCTTTTGTGCATTGTAAACAAATGTACTCTAGATGAAAAGAACATACATGCATGTCTGTCTTGTATCTTTATACCTTTATACAAGCATGTCAGTCTTGTGACTTGAAATCTTTACTCTTATTAAATATTTTCATTTGATTTTTATGCACTAGAACAGTTTTGTGTAACTACTTTTATTTAATTTTTATACACTAAAACTGGTGTGTACCTTTTGACTATGCTATTTGAATAGCAGTTATACACTGTACTACTGATAAATGTCTTGCTTTAACTGAATGAAAGTAAAACATTTAAGAATGGTTTGTCCCTACCATTCTACCATGTATATTTAACCAATTTCAAAACATAAACATATTATAAAATATATATTTTTTGCACAAATCAGCTGTAGTTTCCTGTTCTTTTTAAGCTCAGTTGTTATATGGAGGAAGTCAGTCTCTTTCAGTTTAGCTAATTTATTTTCTTTATCCTGAAACTGCTGTTGAAGAATTTCCTGTAATGTTGCATGGTCTTTCTGACATTTTTTAGTAAGCTGTTCTGCTGAATTTGAAATTCCTATGCACTTTTGAAAAAAATGTATGTATAACTTGTCTAAGCTTCCTGAACTCATTGTGTCTGTCTTTTAAAAGCTTATTACATTATTTTGTAACAAAATGTACCAGAGGTTCTATCAGTAACTGATTTGACTGTTGTTGCAATTCTGAAATAAACTTTTTACATCTGGTGACTGAACATAACTGTCTAACATTTGAATATAATGTCAGCATATTTGTGGCATGCACTGTATTTTTATGCCATTGTACACACAATAAACATTTTTTTTATACCACACATGATTTTGTTTCAAATTCCAGTCAAATATTGTAATCCATTTGCATAATGCCTTACTATCAACTTGCAATCCATTTGCATAATGCCTTACTATTAACTTGCCCTAATAAGGTTTTACATTTGATAATAAGCTGTATATACATTTATTCTGTTATTATTATTACCTCTATGGCATTCATACTGTATGTAACACAGAATAATTTTCTTACCAGTCAACAGAGAGGCAGATGGCCAAGCTGTTTTACTGTAGATGGTTGAAAAGTCTCTGTAGTCACTTGTGAAGTTGGTACAGCAAAACTGGCAGTTTCAGTCTTACAACTTTGTATTGTACCTTTTCTGGAGAATTTATGGAACCGCTCACCTTCCTGCAATGCAGTCTCACTGGATTTAGACATCTAATGAACTGTACTGCTACAAACTGTAGAAAACTGTAGAAAACTGTAGAAATCTGAAGTACTTCACATAAACGTTAGTTACTGTGCTTTTACATGAGTGACCTTATACAAGGCATTACCCATTCACTCCCTACTAAACTCTATACATATATTCAAGAAAACTTTTTATTCTATGCTTACACTTTCAGCATATTTACAACAGAATTAATTTCAGCCTTATATTCATAATCTCTAACAATTCCCTCTTTTTTAAACATACTCAAAACACTTTATACTGATATATATATTTTTTATCACATTATATAGAAAACACATTAAGAAACAAAATCTTTAGTCTTCTTTTGATACAAGTCAAAATGCAATTTTACATAGTTAATACAATTATGTCAAGTAGTACTACCAAAACTGAATGTATTTAACAACTTTTTCTTTTGTAGACCATTCTATGAAAATATTTTATCAGTTATGAACTGTGTCTGCTTTAGTTTTATTTTTAACTTGATTAATTTGTTCTTTTGCAATTACAGAATTTAATTTATGACTTATAACTGTTTCATTAACTCTTTGCAGCTGTTAAATTAATTATAAGAGAAAAGAGCTATGTGCTACTGCAAGCATTTATACACTGCTGAAAATATACAGTTTCAGTGACATTTTAACCATAACATTGTAGTTATATTTTTGAACTGCTCGTTAACATCTTGGTAAAGTACTGAACTAGGCTTAGATAATACGTGATGATTTAAAAATATGATTTATACATTAAAGAATGCTATATACATATTAGTCTATTAGATGTATGAATACAATATTTTAATATAATGTTTTCTCTAGCTGGAGTAACCAATACTAGTAGAGATAAAATGGTGGTCCAAAAACCAATGATAAAACTGCAACTTGAAATCAGTGATATTACAACTTGACAAATTACTTTTGAACTTATCACAATGTATCCTGTATGGTATGTATTTACACAGACTGTTTGCTGTTTCTGCATTTTAATCTAGTAGATACCCTGGACCCATTTTTTTAAACATGGTTTTTCACACATACTCATTACTAGACATTAATTTAATTTGTAATGAATTCTTCTGCATTTGTACATACAAAGACTATCATTTGTACTGAATTATTCTGCATTTGTACATACAAAGACAATAAAGTACATTTAGTCTAATCTTATAAATTTAATAACATTAATATTAAGCAAAATCTTGGAAAATGTTTATGTCTCTTTTGAAATATCTAGTGGAATTGGCACCAAAGGCATATGTCCTGTTATTTTAAATTACTTACTCAGCAATTAGAAACATTCATGCTTTTTTATACCAACATTGTTTTGCCAAAACATATTAAAATAGTGAATAGTGACCAGTCTTGTTCAATTTTTTACATATCTTTACTCTCTCTTGTATAGCTTTAATAAAGCAATTTTAAGCCACCTCTTGTTTTTTAAACCATCTCTTGTATAGCTTTACAGTTTAACAGGTTGTAAATACAATTTAATACTAAACAATACAATAATAACCATTATGATAGCTATTAACAACTTGTATAATATCTTATCCTGTCAGGTTTAATCCAGTTTACCAGTATTTCTAATACACTAATACCTATTTTTCCCACCACCCTAAAAGAGTATTGTCAAGAAGGAATGGGATATTATTTTTTTCCTGTAGCTCTATTGCAGACCCTTGTGCAGTACTGCTTATACAGTCAGTGTAAAACTGAGAAAGTGCTTCTCCTCCTGTAGTATTCCACTATTGTTTATTTGTTTTACGCTGGGAGAATAGACTGTATACCAGCCCAACACTTTGGTTATACATTTGCTTTAATAAACTATGTACTTTTGTCTGATTTGATTATTTTTTTTATAAAGAGTTTGCTGTTTATTACCACTATTAGGTATTTATACCCTCCTGCACAATTGATTTGAACTGTATGTATACTATAGCCCATTTGCTGGCTGTACTTGATGCAACTGAGGTTTTTTTTTTTCTTTTAACATTTACTTGCAGATTATCAGTGGTATCTATGCACAATTGTGACATTTTATTACAATTACCAAATAGGGTTGCCTGTGAATCATTTAACAATTATGTTTTAATAACAATAATGCTTTAGAAAAAATCAAGCTACTTGTCTGGCAATCAGTCTTGCTGTTTATCTTCTTTCCAACATTTCCTGTAACTATTCATCTAGTCTAGGAAGGTCTGAGCTCACATTTTAGTTAACCCATTTAGCATTTTTCCTTTAATCATCTGTTAGTAAAATGCAGTTATAAAACACTTAGAATTATATTTGTAATTTGCATAACTATACAAACTAAACATTATTTATTAACTTTTGATTTCAGTATTTATTTATTTATTTATTTAACTGCCCTGCCATTAATTTTACAAAAACTGTTTGACTAATACCAGTTGTGATTTTTTTTTTAAATTGTTAACTGTTTGGGGTTGTGTTACTATACAATTATAAAAAATTGTAAAAAACAAAATAGATATTGGCTTAACTAACACATGTTTATATTTACATTATTTATATTTGCTGTTGTTTGTCTGCTATTCTTGTGTATTGTAACAGACGTATTTTAGATGAAAATAAAATACATGCATGTCTGTCTTGTATCTTTATATCTTTATACAAGCATGTCAGTCTTGTGACTTTAAATCTTTACTCTTATTAACTATTTTTATTTAATTTTTATACACTAGAACAGTTTTGTTTACCTTTTGACTATGCTAAGAATGGCAGTCATGCCCTACCTTACTGAAGTACTGATAAATGTCTTGCTTTAACTGAATGGACATTTTAAACATTTGAGAATGATTTGTCCAGACATCAGATCTTAGCATGTATGCTTAACCATTTTCAAAACACAAACATATTATAAAATATATTTATTTTGCACAGATTAGCTGTGTATGTAGGAAGTCCCCAGTCTCTGTCAGTTCAGCTAATTTATTTCCTTTATCCTGCAACTGCTGTTGAAGAGTTTCTTGTAATGTTGCATGGTCTTTCTGACATTCTTTAGTAAGCTGTTCTGCTGAATCTGAAACTTCTATGCACATTTGAAAAGATGTATGTATAACTTGTCTAAGCTTCCTGAACTCATTGTGTCTGTCTTTTAGAAGTTTATTATATTCTTTTGTAACAAAATGTACGAGAGGTTCTATCAATAACTGATTTGACTGTTGTTGCAACTCTGAAATAAGCCTTTTACATCTGGTGACAGAACATAACTGTCTAACATTTGAATATAATGTCAACATATTAACTTTTCTTGGTTCTTTACCATTAAAATATTTGGCTGTACAGTCTAACCTTTGAATAGTGGCATACACTGTATTTTTATGACATTGTACACACAATAAACATTTTTTATACCACACATGATTTTGTTTCAGATACCAGTCAAATATTATAATCCATTTGCATAATGCCTTAGTGTTAACTTGCAATCCATTTGCATAATGCCTTACTATTAACTTGCCCTAATAAGGTTTTACATTTGCTAATATGCTGTATATACAACATTTCATTCTGTTATTATTATTATTATTATTATTACCTCTATGGCATTCATACTGTATGTAACACAGAAACATTTTCTTACCAGTCAACAGAGAGGCAGATGGCCAAGCTGCTTTACTGTAGATGGTTGAATAGTCTCTGTAGTCACTTGTGAAGGTGGTACAGCAAAACTGGCAGTTTCAGTCTTACAACTTTGTATTGTACCGTTTCTGGAGAATTTATGGAACTGCTCACCTTCCTGCAATGCAGTCTCACTGAATTTAGACATCTAATGAACTGTATTATTGCTACAAACTGTAGAAAACTGTAGAAATCGGAAGTACTTCATGTAAACGCTAGTTACTGTGCTTTTACAGTAGTGACCTTATACAAGGCATTACCCACTCATGCCCCCTATTTTTGGATACAGGCTAGGAAATTTTGTCAGGGTCACCATTGAAAAATTTATTTTAATTTACATGCTCTGCTTTTATGTTGTTCTGTTCTGGATCCAAAGTCTTCTTAAGACACACAGTCTTGCTGTGCTATTTACTGCTGAATCAAAGACACAGAGCTTTTCATGACTCCATCTGTAGTCTGTTTAAAGCACCAAGGCTTTCAAATTGTACACTGATAAAGAAATATATTTTGCAGCTATAAGCACAGTTACAGATAACTTATTTTATAACAAACGACACATACTATTTCTGTCAGATTGTAGCATATATTTACAAAGTTTTCCTTCATTACAGATATGAATGATGACTTCTACAAAATACCTCTCCCTGTCCCTTTCTCACATAACTGAACTACTATAATAGTTATATAGCATGCTAGTCACGCACATAGATTGTTATTTCCTCTTGGTATCTTTTTTTTTTTTTTGGCCTTCTGTGGGAAGTCACATAATGTCTGTTTTTAGACTTTTCTATTGTCCTTTTGTGATTTACTTGTAAGCACTTTTGCTGATGTGAGGAGGCCATTATCATAAATCTGAAAGGAAACATCTGTACAAGCTGTTCCTATAGAAAAAACATCACGTATTGCTGAATTTATAAAAAAGTATGTCTGTTAATAGATATTTGTTCTGCAAACATGAGAAAATCATGTCCAATATTGCTTTGTTAGGCTTCTCTGATGCTGTGAAGAGAAGCCTGTCTGTTATACATATAGTATGAATGCACATTTTACATTGCTATACTCTATACATATATTCAAGCAAACTTTTTATTCTATGCTTTATCTTTCAGCATATTTACAACATAATTAATTTCAGCCTTATATACATAATATCCAACAGGTACTACTGGACCAGCCTCTGGGGCAGGCTACCTGACTGTGCAACTATTGCAGGGGCAGCAGAAGCAGTGCTGCCAGGTTGGCTCCCAAAAGTGCTGGGCATCGGTGCCGGAGCCACTTGAGCGGGGACAGGCAGATCCCGTGGGAAAGACCTACCCAAATAAAACAAAAATAAAATAAAATAAAAAAAAAAATACAATAAAATAAAGTAAAATAAAATAAAAAATAAAAAATCATTAAAAAATGACACAAAATATATTTTTTATAAATAATATGAACTACAATAAAAATAAAATAAAAAAGAGAGATAAGGGTTGGGGTGAGAGAAAGAGATAAGATTGGCACCTTCATATGGTATATACAATGCATTAATACAATTAATTGACTCTGTTATCCTAACTTTTACATTTAAGACTACCATCTCCTAACAGATGCATACTATACTACAGATTTCAGCAAGTAATCCTTAAAATGTGCATATATTGCACATATGTGTGTTCCAGTTATACAGATTAGGGTTTTCAGCACAGGATGTGTGCCACTGGTAAAAAGGTTTTAAATTTAATTTCAATAGTATTGAAAAAAGTATGTTTTTTTAACACACAGTCTCTGACTAAAGTCTAATATTGTACTTTTGATTTGTGTTACAGACTAATGCATGCATACTTGCTTTTACCTTTGAGATATGTATGCTAACTTTGATACAACTCTATAAAATATCAAAAAAGCTATTTTAACTTTTAATGCTACAATAACTGTACTCTTCTGCATACATACCACATACTTCCCTCATCCTCACCAATCTAGCCCCATGGGCTTGGACATTGGACTCATGGTCATCGGAGGCTGTGCAAAAAACAGAACAGAACAGAAGACCATTATGAGTAACAGTCTTCCCTATATTCAGCTTTCTAAGTCTTACAAGTACTCTCTGTAGAGGATACACAGATATGGGATGTCCTCATCCCTAAATTCCTCAATCCAATGACTGAGTGTATCCCAATTCCTCCTCCATAGGTCATTGTAATGATACCTCCAGTAGGCAGGATACCAGTGGCACTGGATACAGCCTGAGGTAAACTATTTTAAGCCCCCAACTTCTACTGGGAGCCAGAAGAGTCCCTCTGCAGAAGCCTGTTGCTGAGGTTCTTAACTAGGAGTCCTATAAAAATCTTGTACTCCTGGACACCCTACCTCTGTGCCCTAAACCTGGCGCATTCCCCAAAACTGCCTGCCACAGATATAAAGCAGTGGAGACAGATGCTATCTCACCAATTCTAGTTATTGCATTTATTGGTGTGCATACACTGTTTGAAACGGTTGCACTCTGCTTACCATCACTCAGTGCACACCACTGAGCAATGCATTTGCATGATGGTAAGTGGAGAGCAACAGTGAGGCATTACATAATTGCAATTAAGTTACCAAGGCTTTTGGATGTTCAGGCAGTTGCGTATGTGTATTAGGCAAATGTGAAGGCCATGCCAGTCCATAGAGCAGAATTATACATATGGGAATATAGTACACAGTATACCCACAAACATAATCTGATAATAAATGTGATAATAAATAGATAAACAATTATATAATTGACACAATTGCACTTTCACAGTCCTCATACATACAATTAATATAAGCTCCACTATCTCAAGTGTTATAAGAGTGACTATAATGGGAAGTGGAACAACAATAAAAGTGCATGGAGTATACTGTATTAAAATCCAGGGTCATGTATATGTCAATCCTACACTTACACCTGTTGACACAAGAACATTGAAGTAACACTTGTCTATGTTGCAGTTCATTGTTATAAACTGCAAATGTCACAAAGGTAAAACAAAGGTTGCACACCCTGTGCTAGAACCCAAGACTATCTGTACTCCAGCCCTACACTTACACCTTCTTCCACAAGACTAGCTACATAACATTCCCTATTACTCTAATCTTTCTTAAGGTCTTGCTGTTAACCACCACTTAATGCTGTTTAGTGGGATTGTGCAATGCCCAATAGTATTAATTGAATGCATTCAGTTTCTATTTTTGGCTGTCTAGGTCCTGTCCATACCTCCCAACCATACCGAATTACTCGGAATTTACCGAGTTTTGGGGTCCAAATGAAGGGGTGCCATGATTCTCGAGTGGCACCCCTTCATTTCCAATTTTTTTCTGTTGTTTTTAAAATTTTTTAAATTTTCGCACTGTTTGACCTGACGTCATCACGTGCGCAATGACGTCAGCTCAATCAGGCCTACCAGCCAGTCAGAATTGAGCTCAAGGAGCTCACATCGTGCACATTTCTGGCTGGTCAAATGCAAGCGGGAAGCCGGGAACGGACAGCAGTTTTCTAATGGGGATTATTGGCGGGCCAGAGGCAGCAAGCAATCAGTCTGGGCAGCATTATTGGATTATTTCATTTATGTTCAAAATCTGGAACGGCAGCGTGAACAAGTAAGAACTGTGTGTGTGTGTGTGTGTGTGTGTGTGTGTGTGTGTGTGTGTGTGTGTGTGTGTGTGTGTGTGTGTGTATGTATGTATGTATGTATGCATGCTTGTGTGTGTATATGTATGTATGCTTGTGTGTGTGTGTGTGTGTGTGTGTGTGTGTGTGTGTGTGTGTGTGTGTGTGTGTGTGTGTGTGTGTGTGTGTAATAGAAATGTAGTGAATGTGGCTTAAATGGCAATGATGCAACTCTGGGTATAGAGTAAAAATTACCTCTTGCATTGCATACTGTTTTGAATCTGCAAGAAATACTTTCAAGTTTGAGACACTTTAGTGATCAACTCTAAGCCTTGACTCATGGGTGGTAGTAGGTAATGGATTTTTTGCAATCAATGACTTCCTGACTGACTGCTAGTGACTGACTTAGAGTTATATGATCTTTTAGTGTTTTAGTAAGGGATGGGTACATTTAGAAAAGGGTTCATCTGTACAGAGAACTCGTATCTCATTTACGAGTGAAGCTGAAAGACCCTAACCTGAATGATTTGGTGTTACCGTGGAGACTGTAGAGTGTTAAACTAGCCTCTCAGGGTAAGCTGGTTTGATTTTCCTATGAACTCACGTTCATGTTTTAAAAAAATATCAGATGAGAGGGCGGAGGTTTCACTTTTGCTGTGCGTTGTCTCTTATCTCTTAATTCATCGTGACTTCAGTGAGCCTGCAGGTGGTATCTGTTACAGCTTTGTTATGGCTTTGTCACCAACCATGTTACTGAAACACTCCTTTAAAGAAGTGGAGGTGTTCCTTTCCTCACTGCCAGGGCCTGTATGACTGCAGTGGGATGGCTCTGCTTGTTCATGTACTGCTGTTTTCAGCCATATTCCTACTTGGGACAGGTATTTCATTCTATTCCACTTGTAATATTCTGTTGCTGAGCATTCACAAGTATCATCATTATTTCAGTGCCTATTAGCTAAAGTTTTGAGATCCTTGCTTTCCCTGAAAAGGTGCAAGTCTAAAAGTTAAGACCCCTTCTAAAAAAAAAAAAAAGTAGACCTAATTATTCTGGCAGAAAATATTTTAAAAGGATAACATGCAGGTGTTTTACAAAAAGATCTTTGGAACAGTGAGGAATAGCATCTTAACAAATTGTTTTTCATGTATGTTTCCAATAGAGTGTATGTTTTTGTACTATATTCTCTAAGAGGCTTTTAGTGGGTATGCAGATTAATTGTACCTACGCAAAGACTATTTTTATGATTCTGCAACCCAAATGGCACATACATTGCATGCTTTTTTAAGAGTTAAAATCATTCCATTTTTTTTTTCTGAAAAGTCTGGCAGTTAAGGATGAAGACTCTGAACTGTTAATGAGCTGCTTCCTGTTGACAAGAGAGTACAGGCTTAATTCCCTTCATCTCCATTTGCCTACTGTGCAGCTCTGAGCAAATCACTTAACCAGACTGTTCCCAGGTCGTCCACTCGCTTACCTGGTTAGCATAGAGAGTCCAAGGTTACAGGAAGAGTTTGTTATTTTTGTCTGGCAAAGTACATGAATTTGATGGGTGAGAATTATTACTCTTCATTTACCATTATGCTTCTTTGTGACTGGTATCTATTTCTAGCTGCTAAGGTGTTTTGTGTGTGTGTGTATAAATGGCCCCATTTAATACACCTGGTGGCTAGAAGTATTCAGGCTCAAGCCCTGAACCTTCAGTACAGGGTCAAAACAGCCTAAAGTCCATAGCCACCACCACCTGTGAGCTTTGTCCAGATTTTTGTGCTAAGAGGTTGAGAGTTATGGTGACTGAGAAGTGCGAACTGAATTTGTGTTACCCCATTACTGGCTTTGTCCAGGTTTTTTGTGCTAAGAGGTTGAGAACTATGGTGAGAAGTGAGAACTGAATTCCCTTAATGATAGCCATTAAGTTTCATTTCCTATTTTTCAGGTAACTGCTGATTTGCATACTGGTATGTTGCTCTGACTGTAGTGCATTGGGTCCTGGCTTCAAGACTTGCCAGTGAAATGCATGGTGGTAACACATTTTATTCTAGCAACTTTCCAAAATTATACAAGCAATGCTTAAAATATGTCCCTGGTGTTTGACCTTTTGCCCCCCCCCAAAAAAAAAAAACTGAAATTGAAAATAAGAGCAAGAAGATGTACAAGATGCCTATGGCTTTACACTACTGTCATTCTATTTTTAGTGTGGGTGTGGAAGTAGACTTTTATGATGGAAATGTTCTGAATTGGGCAGTTTTGTCATTATTGGTTCATGCATTTTGTTTCATTGCCTACAGTACAGCGTACTGGAAAAATGTTCAAACAATAAATTTTAAATGTGCTCTGTCTAACAAGTGTGCTTTATTATACAAGGAATATAACTTAATAAAGTCAGTAAGGTGTATCAAAGAAAAGAACACATGTATGTTTCTTGTTTTGTGTGCAACGGGCCAGTGATTTGAAAACAGCCCAAAGGTAATCTTTATTCACCACTGACCAGATGCATTTTCTTTGGATGTGGTGTCTGTTTCAATGCTGTTTCAATGAATGTGAGTTTCAAGGGCAGATAAATTTTAATGCCAAGTCTGTTTTCATTGTGAAACAGTATTGCTTTGTTTAGCAGATGTCTGTTAGTGTTTATGCAATGTTGTGCTGCAAGATGTAAAAATAAAATCCAAATAATCATTGTAGAAGTAAAACAGTATGCACACATTAGTGTTTATGGCAAATGGGGAAAAATAGACAGGTAATGGGACATTGGAATGGCTGCAGGGGGACTCTGGTGCCATATTTTGGTTGTCTGTTCTTCAGTTTGCGTGAGAAAGTTGGTAACCCACAATTCCATTGGAGTGGGTGGGGTTACACAATTATGCATGCAAATTAGATGTTAATCAGTGTACAGATGTGTACCTATTTTTTATGGGCCTTGTCCAGATTTTTGATGTTTCCAGGTTGAGAGTTATGGTCCTGTCTGCTTCCTAGGGGGTCCAGTTGTCCAGTTTACACACTGGCCCACTCCGTGTAAATGAGATGCCAAAGTCTGCATTCATTTTCTCAACTCCTGTAATTGCCCTATGTGTTGCACTAGGCAAATAATGCACCCCACAAAAAAAAAAAAAAAAAATAGACAAAGACAGAAAAGAAGAAAAAGAAAAAAAGAGGCAAGTAGCTGAAATGAGGAAAATCATTGTATAGGTTCATAGGTAGATTCATAGGTATGACATACAGACAAGAAAATGATGACTCACATCAGATATGTCTACACAGATTTGGATTTGAACTGACATTCCACTACACCTTCAGAACTGAGGATGGGTACCTTATCTATCTTTGCCACACATACAGCTTTGCAGCAAAGAACTGAATTCAACCTGCACACAGCCAACTGCAACACCAACTACAATGATATCACACCATATAGATGCAGTGCATCTAGTGATCGCACAACCTGTTATGATTATTACTTGCAAATATACAGCTCTGCCTTACATTTCTGTGTCTGTTGGTAATTCTTCAGTTCTCTGACCATTAATCAGAGAAATGCAGTGAGCAAGCCATTCTATATCATTACATATTATTACAACATCAACTAGACAAAGCTATGCAATACTTCAACTCAACCTTCCTAAAAATCTTAAGCTATCATGCACCCTTCCAAACCAACAGAGTCAAATCTAACTATGTCCCATGGCTGGCAAAAGATACTAAAACTATAATGAAAGAATGAATGAAAGAAAGGGACAAAACCTGGTTACAATACCAGAAATACCAAACCTCTATCTTGAGGCAAAACTATCTGAAACTTCGCAACAAAGCCAAAAGACAAATTAAACTTGACAAAACTAATTACTACAAATCCATGCAAGAAAAATATGCTCACAACCCTTAAAAATTCTGTGCCACAATAAATAGTTTACTTCACCCAGGGAAAGCCACTATCCTTACCCCTGTATTACCAAACAACACCTCCACTTAATTTAACAATTACTTTACCAAAACAGTCCAAGCCCTTGCCAACACCCAAAATAGTACTAGTGGCCCCATTCCAACAGCTACCCCTACCCACCAAAGTTCATTAACCTTCTTCCCCAGCTTCTCTCTGCATCCAGTGCCCACTAAGATAATAGCCAAACTCCTCAAAAAAAAAAAAAAAAAAAAAAAGCTAACCACACTAGCCGCTGATAATCTTTCAGCAGACTTCCTTCAGTTAACAGCAGAGGCTATACCTTATACTATATTTATTCTCATAAATAGGTCTATATCATAATGCAAAGTTCCTGACTCATGGAAAATATTACATATTATTCCACTGCACAAAGGAGGTAACTCTTTTGAGCTAAAAAACTATCGCCCAAACGTGATTCTAACTCCATTATCAAAAATATTAGAAAGAGTAGTTCATTCTCAACTAATGCAGTACCTCCTAAATTAAATCTACTATCCAAATCTCAGCATGGCTTTAGACCTTCCCATAGTGCCACCACAATATTACTCTCGTTTATCAACATAGTCAGTCACCATAGGAACAAGGGATTATTCGTATCCTCCATATTCCTAGACCTATCTAAAGCGTTTGATATGGTTAACCACCATATACTTCTCGAAACTCTAGCTAACCTTAACATGAGCTCCTCCACTATATCATGGTTCAATAGCTACTTATCAGGCCATCAGCAAGCAGTCCTATGGCAAGACCAATTGTCCCCCCATTATCAGTAGCCACAGGAGTCCCTCAGGGTTACATCCTCGGTCCTTTGCTGTTCTCCCTATTTGCAAACCAGATAGCTTCATCCTCTCTCTCTACCTCACTAGTGCAATACACAGATGACACCACTATTATATGTGCCGCCCTAAACTAAATGAGCTACAAACCCTAACTCAAAATAACTTTACTTTAGCTGAAGCATGGTTCACTAACATTAAACTTATTCTTAATCAAAAAAAAAAAAAAAAAACTAATGCTCTTTAGCCCTGGTAGATCTCCTCCTCTAAACAATGACTTTATCATAAAATCCAAAGATAATACTCAGATCACCCCAACAACACACAAAAAACTGCTAGGTGTTGAAATAGACAACAATCTAAAATTCAACATACACATAGCACAAACAATCAAGAAAGTAAACAAAAATCGTGGTCTCCTTTATAGGAACAAACACTTCATCACTAAACATACCAAAGTCACTATTGCAAGAACTCACCTCTTATCCATCCTCCTTTATGCCTCCACTATCATGACTAATCTCCACTGCACAGAGCTAACCAAAATAGAATCTTCTTACAACAAGATAGCCAAGTTTGTGACTGATGCCACTTATAGATCCCACCACTGTCTATCCCTCAAGCAAAGCTGGTTGGAGTTGCCTCATCTACTCCTACTCAATCAACTCTAGATAGCACACAAACTCTTCTACCTTCCTGACAAAACCCCAGCACTTCAGCAACTAATCCAGCCCTACATCACCACTACAGCCTTAAGATCTGCTAACCAAAACCTCATAAATGTCATCAAACACAAAAATGATGCTGGTAAATCTTTCCTTGCCTGCACTATTGCCAGAACCTGGAATTAACTCCCAAGCCAAATTACTTCCACTACATTTATTACCCAATTTAAAAAACTTCTGAAAACCTACTATGCAAACAAACAACTGTTTTTTTCATGCTACACCCCTGGGTTATCCACCCAACTGCACTGTTGCAAGGACTCCATTATGGATCACCTGTTTTCCCCTGGTATACTTGTTTATCCGATGATATGTACCTTTCAGATTCAATGACGTACTGTATAGAACAAATACCTATCTTCTAGTATAAAAATAAAAAAAGTGATTTTTTTATATTTTTCAATCATTACCAAGTATAATGTATTATATGAATTTCCTTACAACAAGAACTTGTTAATAACTACTGTATTTTTTCATGGGCACCCATATGTAGCCTTATATATTTGCTTATAATGTTTGCTTATATTTTCTGTCATGTACTTATTGTTATATGGAGCTTTTCTCCCCGGGCCTCCACTGAAAATGGACCTGTATCCAGTCAGACTTTCCCAATTAACAAATGTAAAATAAAAAAAATAAAATCATTGCCCTTAAAATGTGTGAGGATATTAAGTGGAAATAATATCATATGCAGTTGCCAACAAATGAAGACCAGGTTGGATGTTAAGAAACACAACCTGTAAATTGTGTGCTGCTTACTTACATTTCCAACCTTACATCTAACACTTTGTAGATCTAACCTTACAAACCCAGTGGAAGTAAGGCAGCCTGCAGTGCTGTTGTGTTTTCCTTCTCAAAACCACTAATCATTCACAGTTGCAATCCATTAAACACAACCACTTAGGGAGTGCCTCCTGCACAATGTTTGCATCTCCTGCATGAATCCAAATATTTGGGATTCAGCAATTCTAATGGGTTCACACCTCATTTGTATCTTCACCATGCTAACAGCCTTCAATCTACACCATATAAAAAGGCAACCATGTAGCTACACAAACTGATGGTAAGAAGGCCTATTTATGTTTGGAAGACTGCACATATGCTATTTCTTCTGGATATATTTTCACAAATGTGTACTGAACTTCAGAAGATATGCTTCCATTTTGTGGGCTACATACTGCACATGCTGAAATGTATTTATGAAACCTCTGAACCAAAGGCTTTTTCACTTTTATCTGTATGCATTAGTTGGAAGAGTACTGATGGCATGGGCATATTTGTGAAGCCATTTCAGAGGTATACATGACTGCCAATACATAAAAATGGAATGTTGTGTGATAAATATGCACAAATGTTTCAGATACACTTCATTGGTTCCAAACTGACTACATAAAAACCTTTAAGGCAGCACTAAAATCCTACTACCTAAACAATCCCTCCTGCCCCTGCCAAACAAGCAAACCACCTTAAAACAGTCTTTCAATTAATTATTGTATTATGTAGTAAATAATAACTAGTTCTATAACTCCAGTACTTGTTACCTAACAAAGCAATTGTATTGTTAACACACACTACAGATGGTACTGTTTCAAATTTATACTGTTCTACATATGTAACTTAACAGCCTGTACTTATTCACTCCTATAGCCTAATGATGTTAACTCTAATCTTAATTGTATTATATATGTTCTCCTTTTATACATTGTGAAATTTGATTTACATATGTTAGATTCATTTTATTTGTAACACTTGTGGAGCTTTTCTCCCCGGGCCTCCACTGGAAAAGGGTTTTCAACTCATTGGACTTTCCCGGTCAACAAATGTCAATAAATATATAAATAACTAAATAAATACATGAATACATAAATAAATTAATTTAGCATTTCAAAGATAGTTTGTTAGCAAAATGCACCATTTTCCTGTTCTTGTTTTTTTTGGGGGGGGACAGTGGTGAGTTACTGTTATGACACAAACAAGAGTACACTGTTCTTTTGGTGGGGAGCAAAGCTGAGTTAATGTTATAGCACAAATAAGGTTGTGTTGCTTTTGTTACTCTTCTTCATTTGCATCTTGCCTGTTGTTCATATTTCACATCTCTACACTGTTTTATGTTTCTCCAGTGGGTAATAGTGACTGGCTACCTTTTCTGTTTTATCTGGTAACCATTATTTTGTAGATATGTGATACTTATGCATATTATTCTATTGATGTCTTTTAGGACACCTAGTACTATGCCACCTAAGTATGTCAATCCACAAAGACTCCACTTCACCAATGCTGATAAGCAAGTGATAGTGGATGCCTTTAGGCAACATGGTGCTTTTCTTCTGGAAAGGGGATGGAGAGATATAGCACATAGGATGCAAATATGGAACAAGATAGTTTACAATGTGAATGCCTGGGTGGCCACGGCAGGACATATGAGTAGGTGCACCACAGGGCCACCGACAGGATGACATCTACACGAGAGCAGCTGCAGTGGGCCATGACCAGATGGCTAGCAGTGGAGGGCCTGATAGGCAGCTATACTAACACCCAAATGAAGAGTTCCTGGACAATATCAGGGATCCAGACAGCTACTAGGAGAGTACAGTATAGCATGTGCTGGATGTCAGAGCAACAGGTTCAGAGACAGCAAGCATGTCCTAGGAGGAGTTTCCAGGTTGGCTTTGGCATCTCAACAGTTGAATACTGTTATAGAGTAAAACAATTGAAATCAATAAGTTACTTCTGAGTCATATGTCTTTATTTTTCTGGGGTGGGGGTTGATGGTTGCTACAGTTATTAGCTTAGGTTGGAGTTGTCAGCCACGTTCTTGTTGAAAGTATAGTTAATGAACATATAAAGGGGTAAAATCAGTACCCCCTGTGTTACTGTTAATTGTGATGATGTTGCCCTTACCTCTTGCTTAACTTCTTCCAGGACCTTCTGGATTGCAGAGGAGCATGTCATCTGCAGATGGTAAGCCAAACATTTTTATGCCAATACTGCTGAGCAATTTAAAGAAATATTTAGTGTGTGCTTTTGATGTTATGCCTGTTGTGTTTATTGCTGTACTGTCTGTAATAGTGGCAGCACTGGTACTTTGTTAGCATACATATATTGGACTATAGTAGTGTAGGTATTCATTTTTTCCTGTGTTTGTTGCTTTTCATCTCAGGTGCTCACGACAGTGGAACCCTGGGCCCTCTGCCACCTGATGTCAGTGAATTAGCAGACTCTGATGATGGCGAAACTGATGCACAGTTAGGGGGTGCAGAGATTTAATCTGACACTGAGGTTGACATACAGACATCCTCTGCAATTCAATCAGACACAGCCAGTAGGCCTACACTTACTCATTCCAGTCAGCTGTCAGATATTGGATAGTTGGAGGGTAAGGCCATTGATCAGGGAAATGTGTCTACTGTGGCTTCAGTGCCTCTTGACTCTGGCCGTAGCTAAAGTCTGGGTGAGGTGCCCCACAGGAGGGTTGATAGAGGTGCTTGGAGGGGGCCTGCTGTCCATCATCCACCCGCTGCCAGTGTCTCTTCCCATGCCACTCAACATATGTTTAGGGCCATCATGGAGGCACAGGCAATGCTCAGGGTTGTAGATGTTGAAAAGTCTGTAATGCATGACTGCCTCCACTGTGTTGCCGATTCAGTGGATCAGAAAAATGACACATTGGAATGAGGGGTGTCTGTGATGGACTGAGGGGTGTGTGTCATGGAATGAGCATTGTCTGGGATGGAACATCTGCTTGCTAGGAGGGAACAACATCCTCGTGGCTATAGGTCAGTCATATCATCTGCTATCAGCCAACATGGCCATGCCTGATCATGCACCCATAGTGGCTGTATTTCAACGTCTCCATCAGTGAGTGTGCTGTCCACACTTAGATGTGGCAGGCCATGGGGTCATGGGCATCCCATTGAAGGGATCTCATCCAGCAGACATCAATCACTTTCATGTAGCAGCAGTGCATCTGAATGTGTGTGTGGAAAAGGCAGTGTAACTCCTGGCAGAGACAATTCTCATGGTTGGGGATGACAACAATGAGCTAATACCTCTACCATGCAAGGCTCACACCTGTCTGACATGCCAAGATGTAGAGCTAGCACAAAACTTGGCTGTGTCCATGAAGACACTCATACACCAACAGTTACTCATTTTGCCTCAATGGCCATTTCTTGGTCTATTCAAATGTCTGCCTGCTTCTCTTTCTTACTCAGACACACTCACCAACCTTTTGTGTGAGTCTAGGCTTCCTGCCCATGCATACAACACCCTGTGCAAGTGATGATAACTCTGGCATATCCCTGTTCTCTATCTTTTGGATTCAGCAATACATAAGCTTTGTGTCTGAGGCTCAGGGTGCATAGCTAACAGTGCATAGTATATCTGCATTTCTGGTGTTGAACTGGTAATTGTACCTTTGACTTATATTGGCATTGAAAAGTTAGACAATTAATAGCATCAACATTTCCTGACTTTGTAGTGAATGATCGTGTGAGGGTTGTGAAGCTAGAAACTGCAATGTGTATCATTACTTAATAGTTTCTCTCTTTAATGATTTTCCAATACAAACATATGGTGCTAAACTGAGATGCAGTGATCATCAATAATTTTGAGAGGAATGGATGTTGTGAATCTTTGCTGCCTGAGGCCTACTACTTAGTAATGGACACATATAAGTCAAATACATCTCTGCTGTCATATGCTAAGGTAATTTCTGTATAAATCTCTCACCTTTAGTTTGCTTACTTGAACAAGTAATGATGTACAGGCTATGCCATACATTCATATTATTAAACGATACACTCCAGGTTCAGGACTTACCTTATAAATGCATCAGTTGCCACAGGTTTAGTTCAGGGCTGACTTTGCCTGATGCTAGCAGTACATAGCTAATACATGGGGAGGTGAAAGTTGTGTGAGTTGCCTGGCATCAATGTTACTGTATGTATGTGAGTAGGAGGAAGGTTTTAGGTTGCTAGGTGATGTGTGAGTGTGCTGTGTGTTGCCTCTTAACCAATGCTAGGGCATACTGAGTATACCTACATCTGCATACACCCACAACAGGTGGTGGTTACCCCTCCGACTCCTCTTCTGCCTGTGGCTGTGGTGATCTTGGCATTGCTGTTGAGATGTGTGTACTTCCCCTCGCTGATCCTGATGAAGCTCTTGCCTCAGGATTATGTTGTGTAGCATGGCACACACTGTGAATATTTCTGTACATGTCCATGGATTGTACTACAGGTTTCCCTCAGACATATCTAGGCAATGGGAGCATGACTTCAGCCACCCAAACACATGCTGTATGATGTTTCTGGTTTCAGCATGTGCTTCATTATGGTGTTCTTCCATGGGTGTGTGTGCATTTCTTTTGGGTGTCATAAACCACGGTTCTAGTGCATAGCCTGCATCCCCCAGTAAATTTCCCTGTGGGATATCTCCCTAGCAAACATCTGGCACAGTTGGGAGGTGTGCCAGATATGCGAGTTGTGCTAAGTGCCAGGGTTGCCATTACACACATTCAAGATGATTCCCTTGGCATCACAGACAACTTTGTAGTTGATAGAGTGGTAGCCTTTCCTGTATATGTAGAGCCTACCCTGTTCCCCAGGTCGTGCTTTCATTTCTGTATGTTTGCAATCCAGGGCACCCAGTACTTCAGGATAGTGTGTTACATGGCAGAACTCCTGCATACTTCTAGCCCTCTCCTCAGGATTACAGGGAAAATATATGAGGTCACTGACATGTTGGAACATAGCATTCAGGAACTGGTGGAGGATTCTGGATACTGATGCTGTACACCCCCAGCATGTCCCCTGCTGATCTCTGAAAGGTACCTGTAGCTAAAATCATAAGAGCTACACATATTGTTGTCTGCACTGGTATGGATTTACATCGGCTGACTCAGGCTCTGAGTTGAGGACTGCAGAGGTCGCAGAAGTCCTGTAGTGTGTCCCTGTCCCCGCTGTACAATTTCTACATCACTTAGGTTGTGAAAAGTTAAATGGGGCTTGAAAACTCTTCTCCTTCCTTTTTGGCAGCAGCAGCGTTGGCTTCAGCCTGTAGCACATACAAATGAATTAAAGCAGCTGCTAACATTCTGTCTGTTTGGGAATTCGCAGGAAAAATAAGCACAGAGCCTACACTGATGCTTTATAGCTTGTTGAATAGCTCCACCACGTTGAACTGGTTGATTAGCATGCAATTCAGCTGATTATGTTGTAATTAGCATGCCACAGTGTTTACCTTGTTTGCACGGGGGTGCACACCTGTACATGGCACTTACTGAATCTCAATTTCATTGCTAATGTGTAGGGTTTATTATATCCCCTCAAATATTTTAGTAGTTTTAGGGGGAGCAGCTGAAAATGATGCTTACATTTATCAAGTGTTGGGGGGCAGCATTTTGAGAAGTGTGTCCCTTTTTTTAAGTGATAGGTGTTCTGGGGGAGGTAGCATTAAGAGTTTAAGAGTATAAAGTGGAATTTGCTTGCTATAGCCCTGCTGCGTAAATGCCAGGAGAATGGAAGGATTGGTACATTCATTGATATTCACAGTAAATTAGAAGGATACTCATATAGACCAAAAAGAATGAAAATTATAAAAAAATTCACAAAATAAGGCATACAAAATGGAGCTAATGCAGGAAATATACACAGTTAAATGTTTCTTTTAGAAGCAACATTTACTTATTGCAATACTTGAACAATTTTGGGAACTTAACCATTTCTAGAGCACATTCTAAAACTGGATGCCTGCTTGTCGCCTTTTTGTTAACTGAAGAAATATATCATTCTCAGATGCATCAACATTTTTATGGGATTATATTTAGAGAAAACATCAGATGCAGCAGTGAAAAGAGAAAGTCTTAAAATTATACCACCAAGTTAACACTTAGCTAATTTTAAATTTTCCATAAACTAAAATTCCATTATAAATGACCAAACTAGTTAAACATAATACAAATAATAAAAAATATTCAATACTTGATGAATTTGTGAGTCCTTAAACAACTTTTTCTTGTAGAATGTCAGCAAAAGAGCACACAGCTATTAGTTTTGAATGGGCTACAGAATTAACTGTTAAAAATAAATATGTACTAACTCTGATTTTATGCATGTTCCTTCGGCATAAAAATAAAGCAGAATATAAAAATGGCAGAGAATATGCTAGAAAATACAGACTGTGAATAAATCACATTGATACACAAATATTTACACACACACACACACATACACACACACACACACACACACACACACACACACACACACACACACACACACACACACACACACACACACACACACTCACATATTTAGAAAATGTAGGATCATTTACTTTAGTCAGAACTGTTTTTGTTTGGTTTATTAACAAACACACTTTGATTCACAAAACAGATGGTCAACAGATAAATGAGACTGCCCAAAACCCAGGTTTGGGCAATATGTTCTTTCTTTGCTAAAATATGACCTTGGATTTACATACGTGTGCACGTCCATGTGCATGGGTGTGTGTGTGTGTTTATGTTTACAGTGACCACTGAAAAGGTTAAGCTGAGCAATAAAAAGGTTAAACAAATTTAAATAA
>NC_056751.1:655264516-655512016 GCF_019279795.1 Protopterus annectens
AGAAAAGAACACCGCTGCCTCTCACAGTACAGCACATTGTAGTGAAGGCACCCCAAACGTTACATTTTTGATCTGAAACCACTCATCCACCAATGCGTCAATCACCTGTAATTATGTAATTTTACAGAGTTTTCCCTTGTCCCCATTGTTGGTACATATAAGTAGTGAGGATGTGGGAGAAAAACATTTATTTTATGTTTTTAATGCACCTTCAATTGAATGTGTATTTGGTGGGGCTTGGTCAATGTTTTGAGTGTGGCCAACAGTGTATTTTGTCTGTTGTTAACAGAATCAACTAGATAGTAATTCAGACTGATAGATAAGCAGATAAATAATGGTTTCATGCAGCTAATGGTTTTAATGGTTAACAGTACATGTTCCTTGAATATCCATTGTTGAGCGTATGTGTACATGTGCAACATCACTGATGCTGGTTTGGTTCTTTTTTGCATGTGAGCACACGCGTGTGTGTGTGTATAGGTGTCTGTGTGTGTGTGTGTGTGTGTGTGTGTGTGTGTGTGTGTGTGTGTGTGTGTGTGTGTGTGTGTGTGTGTGTGTGTGTGTGTGTGTGTGTGTGTGTGTGTGTGTAAGTATGTGCATACAAGGTTGCAGACATGTTTTTGTAGTGTCTGCAGCAAACTAATTTTTGCTGGGTATTATACATGTAAGATTTGGAGTGGTTGAACATGTGCTGTATATGTTTTGTACATGGAGATTTGTTTTATTACTTGGTATGAGTGATCCAGTGTGTGCTGTGTGCATGCGTGTGTGTTTGTGTCTGTTTGGATGCCCATGTGCGCGCGCATGTGTTTATGTATATGTCTGTGTGTGATGGGCTGCATTTTGACTGAATGGCCAAAAGTGTGGTGAGGGGGTGGGCATGATTCTCAACCTCTTTGCTCAAGAATTCTAGATAAAGCCAAACATAATAGGAGGGTCAAAAAATCAGGGGCAACTTTTAAATACTGATCTTTAAAATCTTAGAAAGTTGTTAGAATAGCAGGTATTACATTAGCATCCATTTTTTGATGGATATGAAATCTGAAACTCAAATGTCCCTCATTATTTACTGACTTCAGTCCTTAATGATTTTCCAGAAATATACAAAATTCAATATGAAAAGATGAAAATTATGCATCAAAATCTGGGCATTCTGCAAATTTCTGAACATTTTTGTGATATGGAGGTGAGCTAACAGAAGTTACTTGCATATTTGTGTGTAAGGCAAGGCTTGTATTGTGTTCACAGATTTATAGGTATATACTATGCAAATGGCCACTGTTGCCTTTGTAAGCCTTGGTATCCCACAAATGTGTGTGCTTTAGAGGTTATTTTAAAGGATATGTGTGTGTGTGTGTGTGTGTGTGTGTGTGTGTGTGTGTGTGTGTGTGTGTGTATATATATATATATATATATATATATATATATATATATATATATATATATATATATATATATATATATATATACATATATATATATATATATATATATATATATATATATATATATAGATATATAGATATATAGATAGATATATGTATATATGCAAGCAAGGGCAAGATTTACAGGCTGATTCTTCCCATTAGGGACATAGGTGCTAGAACTGACATGAAGCTCCAGTTTCCCATCTATTTTTCCAGATTGCTCTTGAAATGGGTTAGGGAAGAGCACTGCTTTACACAGCTAGGAGGATATTCCAGAAAAGGAGAATTCAAATACCTGTCCCACCAGTGTATCCTATTTATGTCACAAGCAAAGTTTAAATCTGTAGATTAAGTCATTTTGATGTTATTTGTTTTGCGAACATGCAAAAGGTCCATCAGAGTAGGATCCAAGCATGCCTTGTATGCCAGTCATAGACTGCCTCTCAACAGTCTGTAGAAAACAGAGTGTAGAGATAGGGCTTTGAATCAATCTGCATAGGGAATGCTGTTTATGTTCTGCATTCTTTTTATGAATAAACTCTGATGACATTCTAATTGTTGTACATGTCTGGTCAGGTATATACCGAAGGGAATACTGTACTAAATTATTGGCTTGTTTAGGATTAAATATAGTGGACATTTGTGGTGCAGTTTCACTACCTTGCTGCTTTGTGGTAATATACATCATACTGTGGTATTTTTAAAACACCCTAGTTGTTCAAGTACAGAGGAAAAAGATGTTCTTGGACTTAGATGCCATGACCTTGCATACAAGATGAGCAACATAGAAGGATTTCCTTACTACCTTAGCCACATATTAGTCAAAAAACAGGTCACTATCTACATACATACAAAAATCCCTAATTACTGGTTTTAGTCTTAGGGGTGTGCTATCAATGAGGTAATTGACTAGGGTGGTTGACCTCCTAAATGCTAGTATTATACATTTCTTGGCACTGAGATTTAAGACGTAGCTTTGGCACCAGCCATTTGTGTGTGTTAACCCTTCCTGTAGGATGCTGAGAAGATAGTCGGTATCCCTGCCAAAAGGTTTCTCTCACCAAAAAACTGCAGGACTAGTAGATACAATAGTGAGGAACCAACCACAAGGAATGCAGGTGAAAACGTTCTTAATAAGCCACTTGTATTCAGCCAACAGACCAGTAACAGTTCGTCATAAAATCCAAAAGGTTCTTTATTAAAATACAAGAAATTAGCGCTTTTGCATGGTAAATCCACGCTTCATCAGATATCTGATGAAGCGTGGATTTACCACGCGAAAGCGCTAATTTCTTGTATTTTAATAAAGAACCTTTTGGATTTTATGACGAACTGTTACTGGTCTGTTGGCTGAATACAAGTGGCTTATTAAGAACGTTTTCACCTGCATCCCTTGTGGTTGGTTCCTCACTATTGTATCTACTACCTTCCTGTAGGATATTAGTGTCTTGGGGGGATTCTATGACTGCTCCTCATTTGCAATTATCTGGAAACTTGGTTGGCCGGAGGGACTTGATATTGGCCTTGACCTCCAAGAAGAAGATGACAAAAAGGAGTGGGCCCAGTCAAAACCTTGATGGACTGTGCAGGTGACTGACTACTTTAAGGAGGTGTTCTCCCATAGCCTAATTCCCTGGGTCCTGTCTGTGAGAGAGCTGGTTATCCAGCACGTAACATAGGGGTTTATGCCTATATCTGTGAGTTTGTTTACAATGCTTGAGTGCCTTAGCTAGTACAAGACAGACAATATGCACCCCTTAGCTAGTACAAGATAGACAATATGCACCCCTTAGCTAGTACAAGATAGACAATATGCACCCCTTAGCTAGCACAAGATAGACAATATGCACCCCTTAGCTAGTGCAATATAGACAATATGCACCCCTTAGCTAGTGCAAGATAGACAATATGCACCCCTTAGCTAGTACAAGATAGACAATATGCACCCCTTGGCTAGTACAAGATAGACAATATGCACCCCTTAGCTAGTGCAAGATAGACAATATGCACCCCTTAGCTAGTACAAGATAGACAATATGCACCCCTTAGCTAGTACAAGATAGACAATATGCACCCCTTAGCTAGTACAAGATAGACAATATGCACCCCTTAGCTAGTACAAGATAGACAATATGCACTCCTTAGCTAGTACAAGATAGACAATATGCACCCCTTAGCTAGTACAAGATAGACAATATGCACCCCTTAATATGCATCATTTTGTTCTCATCCATTGACTTGATGACCTTCTTGAAGGAATCCATCAGGCTGAGATAGAATGATCTGTCATTGACAAAACAAAACTTGGTTGGATCCTGCATTTGAAGGTTTGGTTTTCTGTGTTCTCATTAATCATTTCAATGATAATTCTTTCCATGGCTTTGCAGATGTGACTAGTCAGGCTTATGGACCTATATTTCCCAGAATCTGTTGATGTACCACCCTTGTGCAGAGGGATGACCATTGCAGTTCTCCATTCCCGTGTTCCAAAGCCTTTGTGGAAATTATGGTTAAACAGTGATGCCAGATGTTCAGATAGGTAATGCTTCAGAATATTTAGGAGACATCCTGCGATATTATCAGGACAATTGATGCAATGTTCTAAGTCTTAGAGAACACATTTAGGATATTCTCTGTAGTGATAGCTGGGGTTATATTTGGTGGTATTGCTTAGGATACAGATGTAAGGAGAGGTGGTAAAACTGGAGCTGAATTTGCTGGAAAAGCAGATTTTCTCACTCAGGCATCGTAAGCAGACTCACAAATATAGCCATAAACCTTATGTTACATGTTGGATAACTAACTGGCTATTAAATAGCACCCAGGAAGTTGAGATAAGGAATACCATTTCCACAAAGAGGCTGGTCACTAGTGCAGTTTCTCATGGCTCTGTGCTGGGTCTGCTCCTTTTGGGCATCTACTTCTCTGAAGTCATGGCCAATGTCAAGGGTCTCTGTCTGACCAAGTTTGTAGATGAATGCAAACTAGGAGCAGTCATAGAATCCCCCCAAGACACTAACATCCTACAGGAGGGAATAACACAGGCAGCTGACTGGTGTCAAAGCCACAGTTTAAAACTCAATTTCTAGAAATGCATAATAGTACCCTTTGGGTAGTCAGTCCTCCTAGACAATTACCTCACTTATAACACACCCCTGAGAGTAGATCCAGTAGTCAGGCATTTGAGTATGTATGTAGACAGTAACCTGATTTTTGACTAACATTTGGAAAAGGTAATAAGGAAATCATTCTGTGCTGCTCATCTTATAAGCAATGGCATAGGATCTAGGTCCAATTAAGTTATCATTCCACTGAATCTGGCCCTCATCAGGTACATTATTAAATATAACACTCCGCTCGGTATGTATCTGGCCAAGCACTTGCTGCAACTGGAACATTTCTCACAAAATAAATACAGGGCAGTGGCATAGCTGGCAGGCGGGGGGGGGGCAGAGGAGCTATCCTCCCTGGGTGGCACTTTTGGGACTGTCATATTTACACTGTTTTTAGGGGTATTCTTATTTAGGAATGTAGCCTGCTGGTCCAGTCGCATCACATCTTAACATGCAGAAATCCTGTTCTTCCTGTCCACCGCATGCTATTTGAAATTGCTTCTTATTCATGGACAATTGTATTTGCTGTGTCAAGTAAGTAATGCTGAAGTCATGTGTGTGTGTGTGTGTGTGTGTGTGTGTGTGTGTGTGTGTGTGTGTGTGTGTGTGTGTGTGTGTGTGTGTGTTTGTGTGTGTAAGCACAAACATTCATTTGCTGAAGTGTGTGTGTAAGCACAGACATTCATTTGCTGAAGTCGTGTGTGTGTAAACACAGATGCCCGTTTGCTGAAGTTGTGTGTGTGTAAGCACAGATGCCCATTTGCTGAAGTCATGTGTGTGTAAGCACAGACGTCCGTTTGCTGAAGTCGTGTGTGTAAGCACAGACGTTCAGTTGCTGAAGTTGTGTGTGTAGTTATAGTTAGGTATACCTGTTGGTTAGTGTTACTCAAGCTCAAACCCTGTACCTTAGGTACAAGAAGCAAGAGCCTGAATTCTCAACCCATACCACCACTTGTTTCTGATTCAAGGAATTGAGTCCATAGCTCTCAGCTGTCCAGATTTTTCACAGAATGTCTGGAATGTTTGGCTCATACTTTTGATCTGTTCCTCTTAAAAGTTGTGGTTTTCTGGCAAATCAGTGAGAAATTAATAAATTAAATAATGATAGCTATTTAAGCTTCAGTCTCTTTCAGAAAATGCATGGTAACAAAAAACATTTTATTCTAGCAACTTTCTAAAATTATACAAGCAATGTTAAAAATGTGTCCTTTGTTTAGAGCCTTTGCTCCCTCCCCCAATAAATTTTGGCTTTTTCCACATTTCTTGTGCTGCAAAGTCGAGAGATATAGTTGAGTCTCAAGTGAATTTTACAAGGAGACGAGAGCTTCACGGGAATAGAAGTTTATGCTGCTTATGCCATGTCTTTTTGCAGCATAACAGGTAGTATACTTTCATTTTAATGCAGAAGGCTAAGTTCTACTCCCACATTATTTAGATGAATTGTGAATACTGTACTGTGTTGTCCTTTAAAGGGGGTGGCTGCTGTAGCTCTGAGAATGCCCTCCTTTGGAGGAGTTACCTAGTAACTAATAACCTGTTACCCTTTTGCCATCCATTCCCTATTGCAGTGTTACTAGCTTATCTTTTTTTAATATAACACAGGCAATTTATTCTTCAAGGGCAACAGGCACTATTTATAGATGAAACAATGAAATATAAAATGATTTGCTAAAAGCAACCTCTTTGTTAGTTACAGATCTCTTTAATGTGGCATAATTTAGTTGACTTTTACTTCTGCAGAGATTGTGCATATTTACTGATAATGGTGGATTGTAATGACAGAAGTCTGAATAGACTTTTATGATGGAAATGTTCTGATTTTGGGTAGTTTTGTCATTGTTGGTTCATACATTTTATTGCATTGCTTACTAGAAAAAATGTTCAAAACAATAAATTAAAACACGGTCTGACAAGTGTGCTGATTTATATAAGGGATGTAATTTAATGCAATCAGGAAGGTGCCGCAGTGGTGCAGCAGTTAGCATTGCCACCTCACAGCAAGAAGTTCTCCAGTTCAATCCTCAGCTGGGGTGCCTTCTGTGTGGAGACTGCATGTCCTTCCTGTGGTTGCGTGGGTTTCCTCTGGGTGCTCCGGTTTCCTCCCACATCCCAAAGACATGCTGTAGGTGGATTGGACACTCTAAAATTGACCGTAGGTGTGGGTGTGTGTGCCTTCTGTGGAAGGTTGGGTGCTGGGCTGGCAACTTGACACTAAAACTCCACTGCCAATCATGAGTAGACAGGTGGATCCACTGTGGTGATCCCTAACCGGGAAAAGCCGAAATAAGAAGAAGGAAGTTGAAGCAAAGAACATGTGTATGTCTGCATGGTCCTAAATATGTTTGCAAGGGGCTTGTGATTTAAAAACAGCCCAAATGTAAACTTAATCTGCCACTGGCCAGATGCATTTTCTTTGAATGTGGATTTCAATGCTGTTTCAGAGTTTCAAGGGTCAAGCAGTTTTAATTCTAAGTCTGTTTTCATTGTGAGACTGTATTGCTTTGTTTAGCAGATGTCTATCTGTGTTTGTACTATAAAATTTAAAATAAAAGTTTTAAATGAAATCCAAATAATCATTGTAGAAAGAAGTAAAGCATACAGCTGTATGTGAGTTACAGTGTTTATGGTAAATGGGGAGAAATAGCCAAATAATGAGACACCAGAATGGTTGCAGCGGGGTGGGCTGTGTATAGGAGGGCCCTATTTGACCATGATTTTGTGAGGGGTGGCAAACTCAAAAACTGGGTGGTGCATACTCTAACTATGTGGCTGATACAGGGTGAAAACCACATTCCCTATTCAGATTGCCTCAAAGCTCTATCTTTATATTCTGTTGCCTACAGACTGTTGAGAGACAGTCTATGCCTGGCATGAAAGGCATCCATGTATCTTACTCTGATGGACCTTCTGCATATCTGCAAAATGATTAACATTGATTTATGGATGTAAACTTTGCTTGCAACATAAATAGGACACATTGGAGGGACAGGTGGGTAGGTGTCTCAGAGTGTTTTCCTTCTCTGGAACAAGTTTTCCAACCATGTGAAGCTGATATCTTCCCTAACCCTTTTCAAGAGAAACCCAGAGCAGTGGATGGGAAATCAGAAATACTCCCCAGATCTAGAAACTATGTCTCTTATGGACAGAGGCAGACTGTAAATTTTGTTGTAGCATGCATATACCCATTAAAATAGCCTCCAAGGCAAATAAAAATAACCTCCAAGGCACGTAAAATTGTGGGATACAATTGGGATTCTTGGTTAGGCTTATAAAGGTCCAATTGGTCATTAGCTTAGTATATACCTATGGATCTATGAACAATGCCCCTTCAGACTATATCTAACCATGAACATGCAGCAACTAGAACATCCACAGAGATTCCTCAGTAAAATAAAACAGGGTGCAAACATGTCCTATGTAGACTGCCTCAAAGCCCTATATCTAAACTCAGTTTCCTATAAACTACTGAGAGGCAATCTGTACCTGTCATGCAAGGCATTCTTGGACCCCACTCTGATGGACCTTTTGCACATCCTAAAAACCAGTAGCATCAGAACTATTCAACCTAGGGGCTTGAACCTTGCTTTCAACATAAATAGATCATGTTAGAGAGACAGGTATACATGTCAGAAAATTCCCCTCCTCTGGAGCAGGCTTCCCATCCATGTGAAGCAGAATTATTCTCTAACCCTATTCTGTCATAAACATGACCACTGGATAGGAAATAAAAATTCACCCCAGCTCTCGCACTATAGCATTCTCCCTTGCTAGGTTATGGAACTCTCTTCCCTCTCACATTAGAACTACCCAGAATCTCCTTTCCTTTAAAACCTTACTCCACTCTCATTTCTCCTCTCTCTGGGAATGCTCCTGCACTCATCCTACCTGAATCCTGATGCCTATCTCTTTCTTATCCTACTCTAAACTCTGCATTTGCTTAAATTCTTTTGTCTGCAATTACAATGTACTAAATAAGCATTCATTTGTTTGTTCTTGTAAATATCTATAAGTGTTTGACTTAGTTCTTATATTTAAATTTTCAGTTAATTTGTTTCTCTTATATGCTGTACTAGTTATTATATTATATTGTACTAGTATTTCTGTCTGGAGCTTTTCTCCTCAGGCCTCTATTGAAAACGGGCTACGTTGGCCCAATGGACTTTCCCGGTTAACAAACTGAAATAAATAAAATAAATAAATATCTGTAATGAACAGAAGCAGTTTGTAAATTATAGTCTAAATTATACTCTAGCTTATATATAACACTTAAAATTACCTCTTAGTCTCAAAACTTGTGGGATACATTTGGGATGCATGGTTAGGCTTATAAAAGCAGACATAGTCATTAGCCTAGTATACACCTATAAACCAACGAATCTAGGTCTGATCTGAGAGTTGGTTATATAAGTTTGCCACCTGCATTTGACTTTTCTCCTACCGCCAAGAGGGTCAGAGGATTGATTTCATGCAAGAAGAATGTTTTACATATGTTTTTGAGTGAACTTAATATCAGTACATTTTTTTATGTGTGTGTGTGTGTGTGTGTGTGTGTGTGTGTGTGTGTGTGTGTGTGTGTGTGTGTGTGTGAGTGTGTGTGTGTGTGTGTGTGTGTGTGTGTGTGTGTGTGTGTGTGTGTGTGTGTGTGTGTGTGTGCGCGCACACACATGTGTGATGGATTCCTGTTGCAATGTTGGGACTCTTAATGTTGAGTCCCAAATTATTGGAATAAAAAAGAGCAAAAATGCATGAGAAGAGCAAATATCAAACCTTGTTCTTCTCCTTAAAATTTGATTTCTACAGGGGGCAAGCCCCCTTGCACCCACTAGTAGGGGCAAGCAGCAGCCCCTCACACCCACTGAACTTATACATACTAATTCCAAGATTACTATACCTTGGAGAAAAGGGAATATTTTGAGAAATGTCAATCTCAGATTTTGTATATGTAAGTCTGGAATTTTGTCCATTCAATCTCCACATTTTGGGACTCATCATTGAGAGTCTCTACACTTCAAATGGTTACGATGTTGGATGGGTTACAATCACGATGTGAAATGGTTATGATGTTGGATGGGTTACAATCTCAATGTGAAATGGTTACGATGTTGGATGGGTTATAATCTCGATGTGAAATGGTTACAATGTTGGACGGGTTACAATCTCGATGTGAAATGGTTATGATGTTGGATGAGTTACAATCTCGATGTGAAATGGTTACGATGTTGGATGGGTTACAATCTCGATGTGAAATGGTTACAATGTTGGACAGGTTACAATCTCAATGTGAAATGGTTACGATGTTGGATGGGTTACAATCTCGATGTGAAATGGTTACGATGTTGGATGGGTTACAATCTCGATGTGAAATGGTTACGATGTTGGATGGGTTACAATCTCGATGTGAAATGGTTACGATGTTGGATGGGTTATAATCTCGATGTGAAATGGTTACGATGTTGGATGGGTTACAATCTCGATGTGAAATGGTTATGATGTTGGATGAGTTACAATCTCAATGTGAAATGGTTACGATGTTGGACAGGTTACAATCTCAATGTGAAATGGTTACGATGTTGGATGGGTTACAATCTCGATGTGAAATGGTTACGATGTTGGATGGGTTACAATCTCGATGTGAAATGGTTACGATGTTGGATGAGTTACAATCTCAATGTGAAATGGTTATGATGTTGGATGGGTTACAATCTTGATGTGTAGAATAGTTCAGAAGTTTGCAAACTCAAAATGTTTTTTGACTACATTGTTGTCCAATAGTCTACCACTGAGATATTGGACACACTCCATAAAACACATATATAGACATATCGGTAGATACAGATATATTTTTGGGAGGCAGTAACCTGGTGTCTTGACTAATCACTGCAGATAATTATTCAGGTATGGCACAGAATAATATTATAACCTGTGCAGATGTTTGGCAGGCTGCATTGGAGAAAGGAAATGCTTCTGTTTTGATTGCTTTATTTTTAATTTTCATTACTCCATGCTCATTTTTATTACTTTTATTTCTATGGTTTAACTCTGATTTGTCTGAATGGGTGCCATTAGAATTCATACTGCTGTTTCCACCAAGAGTGGTGGTAAATATGTGAACAGTCATACTCATCGCATGCCTCATCCAATCCACAGTGGTACGCCCATTTTACTGCTTAAGGTAACTTTTCCCTGATTCTTAAATAGCCCTGCTACAGTGTTTACCTTGAAGTGGGGGTGCACTGTGATGGACTGTCTCCCTGGCCTACTGCAAATTATAATGAGACATGCCAGGAGGGCAGCTGAAGCAGGAAGAGGCACATCATTAAATTGAAACTGCAAGTGTTAATGAACCATTCTGTAGATGAACCCATGTTAATTAGCCAAGTGCTGTCCCCAACAAAAAGTACCTGCTGTAAGACATTTAGTTTTTCAGAGAATCACTCATTTGCAAGTTAAATCAGCCACCCGCTTTAATGAACAATTGTCAAAACGCTCATTATTCATCTGATAAGTACCACAGAGTTCAGATGACAAGTAGTATGTATATGTCGGTATTTGCATGTTTGTTTGTATATGTAGAGATATGAGAGGTGTATGTGTGTTTCTGCCTGAGAGGTAGTAGTAGAGGTGTTAGGAGATAGGTAGGATGTGTGCACGCATGTGTGTGCATGTGTGTGTGTGTGTGTGTGGGTGCATATATATATATATATATATATATATATGTGTGTGTGTTTGTGTGTGTGTGTGTATATATAAATATATTTGTGTGTGTGTGTGTGTGTGTGTGTGTGTGTGTGTGTGTGTGTGTGTGTGTGTGTGTGTCTATACACAAACACACACACACACAAACACACACATATATATATATATATATGTGTGTGTGTGTGTATGTATATATCTATCTATCTATATATATATATATATATATATATATATATATATATATATATATATATATATATATATATATATTCCCTATATAATTTCAAAATACTGAAATCTCAAGTGTCAGTATTTTGAAATTATAATAGCGGAGCCTTTAAATTCTGAAACACTAGAAGCACAAAATTCAAAATCCGGAAGTATGGAGATTTTGAGTTAGCGCTTCTGGTGTGGTGTGTGAATGGTAAGGTGTTAGTTTGGGTATGTATATATGTTTATGTGTGTTGGTTAAGTGCTTTAGTGTATGTCAGTGTGTGTTGTGACTGTGATGTGTGTATGCGAGGGAGTATTAAATGTATGGGTGTGAGTTACCTTTGTGTGTCTGACTGTTCGATCTTGGAGTTACTATATATAAGTAGATGGGTGGGGGGGGCAGCCCCCCACATGGGGGGGTACAGGGAGGCTTGCCACCCTTCTTATCTGTAGTGTAGGATTTTATATTTCATTAAGTGGGGGAAGTTGTGTGTATGTGTATGTGTTTGTGTGGTGCTTTATGTGTAGTGTAGTGTCAGGATTTTTAATTTCGTGGTTGTGGGGTGTTCTGGATTTGCAGGTTTCGGCTATGTAATTTCGAAATACTGAAATTCGGGATTTCAGTATTTTGGGATTACATAGTGAATCTATATATATATATATATATATATATATATATATATATATATATATATATATATATAAATATATATATATATAATTGTGTCTACAAGTGAGATCAGGTGAATAGGGGTTGCGTATGTGTAGTATATGCATGAATGTGTGTGTGTTTGTGTGTGTGTGTGTGTGTGTGTGTGTGTGTGTGTGTGTGTGTGTGTGTGTGTGTGTGTGTGTGTGTGTGTGTGTGTGCTTGTGTAGCTGTCATATCACACTCCCTTAGACAAACAAGTAAGTCCTGCAACTTTGGGAGTGAACACTACATGGTAGTGGTACTCTCTTGATATTTTAAACAGATAAAATGCACTTTCATGAGCCCCTGGGAATAAACCAATATTCTAGTCTGCTAGCTAGTCCCTATTCTGGAGCTAAGTAAGTAAAGTCTTTTTCTGTTGGGTGACACTGTTGCCATCTACTGTATCTATCAGATCTAGGGTGGCCTAATGGTTAAGGTGTTTGCCTTACAAACACAAGGTGCAGGGTTGGAGTCTCACAAGGGATAATTGGCTAGGCTTAAAATGGCTTGCAAGGGCAGTTAGCCTAGTACTAATCTATGAACCTAAGAATTCTAACACTATATTCAATAGCTGATTAGTTTGGGTAGTCAGTTGGTCCCTGATGGAGACTTGTCTATGTCTTGGTTTAATGCTGCAATAAAATCCCCTCATATGTTGAGGGTATTTTCCTCACTAGATCATTTTAATGTACTAAGTAAATTCAGAAATGTTACATATCAACTATACTGAGACCATAGTAATTCCCTATTTGAAGCCCCTGTATTTTTTGTAAGATAATGATTGCTCATCTTCCTTCTTTGGGTACCCATTCTTGAATTTTGGATCATAAAAGTGTTTTTGAATCACTTTATATATTCTTTTTTTAGCTGTGTTACAACAGCTCACTAAACCCCATATAATTCATTGTTTTATTAAGGAGTTGGTAATGTTTTTGTTTTATTTTTTGTTTCCTGCAATCACATTAAAGTCTCTTTACTTTTCTTTAAATATTCTGGGATTGCTTTCCTTTAATGAGGTGTTGTAATTCTAATATTCAAACATAATGAAGAGTGTCAAACTTGTTCCTGCTTCTAAGATTCTCCTCCATCCCGTGGGATAGTTATTATTTTCTGTCCTGAAGTATGAATTAAAGCTATGTCATTGCATTTTGTATTTTCTGACCTATAACTCATAAAAAAGATTGTAACTTTAGTGCTTAGGGCTGGAGAACTTCAACACAATATCTTTTGCAGTATACTCTAATTTCTCCCTCCCTCAGCAGTCTCTTATTCCCCATAGAGCTCATTTTTCTGGTTAGATGGGAGCTAAAGAAATTTGATGTGATCAGACAGGTTTCCCTGTTTCTGTTGTAATGCCACTATAAATATCCAGAATACAGGATTGGCTTTAAAATGCCATACTTCTCCCAGACTTGCACCCTGGAACATTTCTAATTGTATAAAACTCATTAAATTCAGATCTACCAAAATAATTAACAGTAATGAGTCAGTATTACAGAATGTCTAACAATGAATGCATATATTTTACTATGTTTAACCTATATACTAAATTATCCATATGTATAGTTAGGCAGGTACTACCTTTCCTCCAAACTCTCCGGGTCTTTGCTGCATAAACAAGAAAACAGAAAAAAAATGCAAACGTATTAAAGTGGAATGAGTTTGGTAGCTGTTTATTACTCTATTTCCATTTTAAATGTTAACAACATATTCAATCTGAAATTTCAACAAGATATATCAAACATGTTGTTGTTTTTCTTTCGGCTTTTCCCGGTTAGAGGTCGCCACAGCAGCCGCTAATGATTAGTAGTCAATTTTTATGGTGCCGAGGTGCCAGCCCGATGCCCAACCTTCAACAAAGGCATGCCCATTCATGCATGTCTTTTGAACGCCACTCAACCATGGGGAGAACATGCAGAGTCAAACATAAATTATATTATTAATAGTCATGTGATTCTGCATGCATAAAGAAATATCTATGAAATGTTAAGCCTATAGTTGTGCATAGCTGTACCATTGCATATACCTACATCTAAAAAAACAAACAGAAAAATAAAAAAGAATGGTCTTGAATAATCCCCTGTGTGAGGGGTGACTCTTTTAAAAAATTGGTTCAATGCGAATTGGGTATGAGATCAGATGGTTTTAGAAATCTGTCACCATAGCCCAATCACTGTTTGGGAGGTAATAAGTGATAGTTGCAGTTTAAATGTCTTGAATGTGGTTCACAAGCTTGAAGTTTCAAAACTCTGCAATTGGTCAAGACCATAAGATCGAAGCTTTAAAACTTCAAAATTGTAATAAAAAATAAAACCCATTTTTTTTTTTTACATTTTTGTAGGGGGCAAGCCCCCCTGCATCCCCACACTCCCCGCTAAATAAATATACCATCTTCAAGATCGCACTACAGTGAGGAAAAGAGTAAATTTCCTGTTATGCACTATACAGTGATATCCATTCAAAACATTCAAAGTTTCAAACTTTCGATCTTATGATCTGGACCATTTGCAGTTCAATGTTTTGAAACTTCAAGCTTGTGAAGGGAATCTAAATGTCCTACACTCCTAGTGCGCCAATCTCTGACCAGGGTGCCGCAATGGTTTCAGTCTCTGGGATTTCAGTTTCTGACTACCCAAAGTCCATGCAGGAGCTTTCTTCTTATTGATCCAAATAAAGTGATTTGGAGAGTGGCACAGTCATAGTTTTATGTAGTACAAATGCCAATTAAAATGCTGCATCAGAAAGTTGTGTGTGCTTGCTTTTGTGGAGATGCTTACACATATAACATAGCCAAGCTTTCTATGTGATCAGTGCTCTTGCCTTTATTCTTCAGATATATTATTTGCTTAGCCTAGAATTTTTTACTACCACATTTTTTATTTTGCATTTCCATTCAGAATAATTACAGTTCAGTCCAAAATTAATTCTGAAATGAGAGAAATTAAATGTTTTTAGAAATAGATTTGGTAGTCATATCTCTTAGGAAATTATTAGCATTAAACTTTAATTTTGAAAAGAGTATTTGTAGATTGCCTATTTCTACTTCACTATATAAAAAAGAAAGGTATCCTGAGATACTGATTCTTTGAGTTTGCTTCCAGTGTCATTAAGAAATAATAAATAGAGATCTATACACAAGTTTTTTTTGTAGAGAAAGAAAAAGAAAATCCTGAACTTTTTTCCCTTTATGTAATACTGTCAGTCAAAAATAGAATATAAAACATTTCATTTTTGTACTATAACTGCATACGGCTAGAGTTACAGTTAATATAGAAGTCTAAGTATCTCTGACAGGATGCTATTAGCACATATATAACTGCATGCAGTGTTTTTTTTTCCTGACTCGTCTTTTTCCATTCTCTTTTCTGGCAGAATAGAATTATCTACTGTTTTGTTAAAAAAGTAATGATAGGTCATGTAATTGGCGGTGGATGGTACATAAAGTACTGCTGACAGGCTTGCAAACTATGCAGATATTGTGAAGGCAGTACATATTAATGCAGTACCAAAAAAACAGGCTATGAGATAAAGATCATACTAAGAAAAAATTTCTGACAGAAATGCTGTCTAATAAAAAATTGTAAATGTGACATTTGTACAAAGATATCAGAGCAGGCATTATTAATCATGTATCAGAACTGTGTTTTCTACTCTTACACCAATGTTTTACTTCAGCTTAATCTGTGAAACAGTCGCTGGTATTCATGGAAAAGTGCTGCATAGGCTTTTCAAGATGGTCATAACAAGACAAGCCACATAGCTGATTAATACGTTTTTTGGTATTGAATAGCACCTGCAGACCAAGTAAATGAGTACATAATACACATAATTGTAAGGCTAACAGGAGAACCCATACTAGGCTGCTTCATGTTTGTAAGAGTGCCACTGTAAAGTGTGTAACTTTGATGACTGATGCCCCCAACTAATGCAGGCTAACATAGTTGAGACAATATATAATCACACATGTAATGTTGTGACAATATGTAATCACACATGTAATTCTGTGACAATATGTAATCACACGTAATTCTGTGACAATATGTAATCACACATGTAATGCTGTGACAATATGTAATCACACATAATGCTGTGACAATATGTAATCACACATGTAATGTTGTGACAATATGCAATCACACGTAATGTTGTGACAATATGTAATCATACATGTAATGTTGTGACAATATGTAATCACACATAATGTTGTGACAATACGTAATCACACATGTAATGTTGTGACAATATGTAATCACAAATGTAACTCTGTGACAATATGTAATCACACATGTAATGCTGTGACAATATGTAATCACACGTAATGCTGTGACAATATGTAATCACACATATAATGTGACAATATGCAATCACACATGAAATGTTGTGACAATATGTAATCACACATGTAATGTTGTGACAATATGTAATCACACATGTAATGTTGTGACAATATGCAATCACACATGAAATGTTGTGACGATATGTAATCGCACATGTAATGTTGTGACAATATGTAATCACACATGTAATGTTGTGACAATATCTAATTGCACATGAAATATGTAATCACGCATGTAATGTTGTGACAATATGTAATCACACATGTAATGCTGTGACAATATGTAATCACACATGTAATGTTGTGACAATATGCAATCACACATGAAATGTTGTGACAATATGTAATCACACATGAAATGTTGTGACAATATGTAATCACACATGTAATGTTGTGACAATATGTAATCACACATGTAATGTTGTGACAATATGCAATCACACATGAAATGTTGTGACAATATGTAATCACACATGTAATGTTGTGACAATATGTAATCACACATAATATAGCTTTACACAGCTGCATTTCATGCTCATCTGGCACAAGACAGGAAGCACATCTGCCATCAGATAGACCACTGTAGGACTGACTATCAAAGTGTTGGCTCTGATTGTCATATATAAATAAGGAACAAATGGGGTAGAGGGAAAAGTGGGAAAGAAGAGAACAACTAAACAGAGTAAAACACAAGGATAAGCATGATGTATCCCCTCCCCTTATCTCAAGGGAGCAAGTTATCACTGCCCTCTCAAAGGCAAAAAATATAGGCTCCATGGGACCCGTTAACATCCAAGGCTGCATCCCACATGAACTCTGGCAGGAACTTGTAGCACCATTAGGCACTCTATTCAACCAAAGCCTGAGTGCCGGCTTCATCCCAGCTGTCATCCCTTTACACAAAGGTGGAGCATCCACTGATCCAGGAAATTATAGACCCATCAGCCTAACTAGCCTGATCTGCAAGACCATGGAGTGGATTATCATGGACCTCATTAAAAAGGACATTGGCAATCTCCAATCCCACACAATTTGGTTTCATCAAGGGGAGGTCATGCCTGTTAAATTTGGTCAACTTCTTTGAGACAGACATTAAAGCTATGGACGAGGGGATGACAGTGCAGAATGCCTACCTCACCTGGTCAAAGCCTTCGATACTATTCCCCACTCAGGTATAATATATAAACTCTCTCAACTAGGCATCAATCTGTATGTTACCAGATGGGTAGCAAACTGGCTCACTGATAGAACCCGCCTAGTCAAAATAGGGGAAGCCATCTCAAGCAGTAGTCCCGTAACAAGCTGTGTACCCCAGGGATTGGTCTTGAGGCCTGTGTTGTTTGGGATATACTTTTCTGAGGTGCAGGGCAAAACCAGTGGGCTATGGCTGACCAAGTTTGCAGATGACTGAAAGATGGACACTGTCATCTATTCCCCTCGTGATGTTGACATCTTCCAAGAAGGTCTCACCCAAACAAATGACTGGTGCCAGAAACATCGCCTCATAGTGAATACCAAAAAATGCATCATCATCCCCTTTGGGGAAAGTGACATCCCCACAAATTATCACATTAATAACAAGGTCCTAAGCATGCAATAAGTCGTGAGGGACTTGTGCACCCAGGTTGATAGCAAACTGACTTTTCACCACCCTATTGCTTCCATTGTATGGAAAGCTTTCTACATAGCCCACCAAATTAGTAAAGGGTTTCTCATCCAAGGACAAGGTGGTCATAACATCCCTGTATTCTTCCCTTATAAGACCCATTATTGAGTGCAAGGCCCCTTTTGGTATGTACCTCACAAAGCACATGCAGTAGATAGAGAAACCACAGAGGTTCCTCACTAGGAGAAAGCAGGGCCTCAATCATCTACCCAACACAGATAGGCTAAAGGCCCTGTCCCTCTACTCAGTCTCATACAGACTCCTCAGAGGTGCCTTCTGTCTGGCAGACAAAGCAACCTCAGAGCCTGCCTTGACGGGACTGCTGCATGTCCACCAGTCAAGCTCCACTTGAGTAACCCACACGCACGGCCTCAACCTGGTCTGTGGCATCAATAGGACTTGTTGGCAAGACAGATTTGTGTTCCAGAGACTCCCCTTTCTGTGGAATAAACTCCCTCTCCACATCAAGCAGAGTACCTAATTAACCCTTTTTAAGCCCAACCTGGATGACTGAATGAGGAACAGAAAATACAGTCAAGGATTCCATCTGTGTCCCAGCTGGACAGGGGCATTAGGTGCTGACTTGTTGGAACATGAGCTAAATTCTTGTCTAGGCTTGTAAGGGCATCAGAATAAATAGCCTAGTAACTTCCCATGATCCTATGTATGAAAACTGTGGGAGAAAGGATAACTTTTATTTTTGGATACAGCCCCTTTTACTGTTTATAGAGAAGAAAGATAGATTGGGAAGGTAGTAAGAAAAGGCTGCAGACAGTACAGGGGGACACATACTAACACAAAACACAGAATCAGACAGACAGGAGAGGTAGATGCAAAAGTTTGGGAGGAAAATGGACAGACAGAGACATACAGAAAGTGGACAAGTGAGCATTTGGAGGTTTGGATAATAAACAAATCATTGAAAATTGCACATAAGTGAGTGGAAAACACCAGAACAGAGAGAGATTAGGGTCCTTGTGTGGTTAGATGCCATGTCAGCCGAGAACACCACAAATTCAGGCATCACTCACCTGTGTACACAGTGTTTGGAGCTGGATGTTTCCTTAATGGCACAATGGATTATAACTGATTGTCACATGACACCTTAAGCCATACAAGAAGATGCTCTGTATTGCTGAACCAAATATTTCAGTTGCTCTTTATGACACAGCCACTTCCAGCCTCTTCATCTCAGACTTTTGGACAATTCTCAAAAGAGAAGCCTTCACTACCTGCTGAGAAGCTGACCATGGAGAGCACCAGTGACCTGTTTAGGTAATTTTTGCAAGGGAGCTATCATCTGTCTGCAGAAAAGCAGCTCTACTTGTCACAAGTGCTATACAGCCAGATGCTTTGGCCAGTGCTGTCTGAGGTAAGCATGACCATATCTCTTCTTCCACTACAAGTGGACTAACAGAGGAACAACGTATTGGGAAAATATTATAAAATGCTAACAGCACAATTTTATCTATACAGTTGCCTGATATAGATGGCATACATACCTGACTACTGTGACAGACACCACACCTCACAGTGAGTGATGCCTAAGTATCTGTCATGCTGAGCCACCTCTAACCATGTTCAAAACATTCTGCTCTACTACTGCATAACAAAATGCATCCTAACTAGAAGTGTAAAGCAGGGAATATATCAGAACAAATTTGTACTGGAAAAAAGCTTACAATGCAGATCTGGCTATCTCTCCCTAACCTATGTCTCCCCCTTTCAAGCGGGTGAAGCTGGGTTTGGCCCAGGTCACTGCAGCGATGCCAGCATTGCTTAACATCATAAGGAATGGCAGTAGTATTACTCACCACTCTAGCAAACTCATACGATTTATTCACATTCTAAAGGAGCCATCATTCTGCTCTATTATACATGTCTGGAAGAACAAGAATAAAAAAATGCTCTCCCTGGCATACCATCTTGCAGCTCCAAATTTGACATTGCCAGAACTAGTTATGACCACCCAGGTCAGTCTGAGGAACAAAACAGTAGCCCCGTCTGCATTGACACATGTATTGGATCATGTGTCACTCAGCATAATACTGTGCCATGGTGTTACTTTACCTTCATAATGTAGTACCATGGTGTTATAGGTATAGGCATGCATGAACCAAGAAAAATGGAAAGTAGTGCCCAAAATGACCAAACTCCGTAAAAAGCACTATGAGGAAATAAAGCTGCAGTTGAAAGTTCGTTGATTTAATGGTGCAACAACTGATACATTAATGCTTGAAACACTCCACAATACGTTTTCGTTTACGCTTCACTTCATCAGACAACATAAAGCCCTCAAACTCATGCCCTTATATATTAACATCACTAATTGACAATCATACACTTAAAGACAATTAATTAGTTCAAACAAACACTAAAAGCTAAACAGCTTACTAAACTTATACTGAACTTTACATCAAAATTTAGCATCATCTTTAATACATTATTAACTAACAAACATGCATTTTCCTGACACATATTCTTATCATTAAAAAACATATATATCCCTATACAATTTGATAATATGAATACATATTTCCTTATCTAAAAAGTGTTGCCATTATGCTTAATTTCATAATGCTTTAGCGACATCTAGTGGACAAAGTTGAACATCTAAAAACCTAGACTTTTAAAAAAATATATATATATAAAAGTGGCTTTACCTACACAAAATCATAAAAATTAAAGTGACTCCATTCATAAAATCACAATTTCTCTTAAAAATGGTCCCCGGGATTCATGAACCTTGCGCCAGGCGCCAGCATAGCGTCGGCGTTATAACGCCAAATATGGCTGCTTAGCGATTCAGGTATGAATGAATTCCACGTGCACTACCGGCGTGCGCTGGACCGTCCCCGCCCCCGGCGTAGGTATGCAAAACACACTGTGTGCGGTATTGCACCATGCAAATGAGGGCAAATAGCGATCCACGAAGTGGCGCAGGCGTAAGCGTAAGAACGCGGCAATGTAAACCAAAAAAGCGGTTTACATTTACCCAAACATACCGGAGGAGTAGCGGAAGGCTGTCAAAGTCAGGTATCATATAGGTGCAATATGCCAATGTGGAAAGGCACCGAGAATGTCCAAAGAAAATATGCACAAAATGTAAAAATGACATAAATGGCACGTATGTAGAAAGAACAGCAGACCCGGGATATGTGCACAGAAGTTGTAAAGCAATGAAATAATATGACAATGTCCTAAAGAGCAGTAGAACACAAATCAGCTGCACAGCCACCACACACCATAGTATGTATGTAAAGCTGCAACCCCAGCGCAATGGTTGTCAAGGAGTGGTGGCGGTGTCGGCGCCGTAACCATGTATTAGTAGTCAATTCCATGCAAATGAGGCAGATAATAGTGAATCGCAAAAGCGGCGCCGGCGTAAGGATGGAGCAAGCGGCGTGGCGGTACTACACCGAGGAGTGGCCTACGAGATACATGTCAACCACAGAGGGTGTGCCACTGTAGGAGGAAGGATATTGGAGGTCAGCAAATCTGGGCTGTACAATGCACATCACAGCATCAGGACTGGCGTGTTAGGAAATAGATGCGCTGAGAGTACAGAATGCGGCGTACAAATGCATGTGCACGAGGATGACTCGTTCCCTAAACCAGTCATGTGGCGGCCTCACCGGCAACAACCACGGATATAGGAAGGTAATGCGGAGAATACGAGGAAATGCGGAAGCAGTGTAAATGGATCCGTAATGAGCAATTAACACCAATCAATGCAGGAAGGGCAATCGCCGGCAGCTGATAACTCTGCATGCAGACTCCTGCATAACGGGAAAGGGAGGCATATGAGTGCAAAGATAGTAGGGGATGTAGTAGAAATGCAAAGAGCAAAGAACCGAAATAGCACAGCCAAGTACAGAGGTAGCATAACTGCGGCTGCAGATAAAATGCATCATATGCCATGTGCCTGCAGGATGCAGTAATGTAAGATGCCAGGCGAAGGCAATGCAGGCAACTGTAATGTAACACTACAGGCAGTACCGTTGCAGTTGCAAGCGTAAAACCACGGAAATAATCCGTGGATACGGCCGCACAGACACACCCAATGACATCACTGGGTATACAGCACAACAGTATTAAATGTGAATGCACACAACACACAGCGCGATTTCCCAAACGCCGCACCGTAGGGTGTAAACAGACGGGGAACTTTTAATATGTATATGCTGGGTGCTGCCGCGGCCGTGATGCATAGGTATGTGGCAGAGACAGACGGAGTTGCGGAGGGTGGTGCCGACAACGACCGTAGGCCTCACAGGAGAAGGAGAGTGTTCAGACCAAGGGTGACCTACCAGGGGCTGCGAGACCTGGAGATAGTAGAGCGCTACAGGGTGGACAAGGACACGTTACAGCAAATAGTGGAGCTGTGCGGCCGCCTGAGAACAAGAGACAACAGAGGAGCCCATCCCAGTGGACACAAAGGTATGTGTGAGCTTGCGAATACTGGCTACAGGTACCTTTCAAAGGCCAACCGGGGACATAATGGGCATCTCACAGGCATCAGCATCCAGGGTACTACACCAGTTCCTGGATGCCATGTTCCACATGCCCATGAGCACATAAATTACCCCACATCTCAGGAGGAGTTGGCTAGCAATATCGCCGCTTCCACCGTGTGGCACAATACCGGAGGTCCTGGGTGCGATAGACTGTGCGCACATAGAAATTAAGTCACCACCGGGGAGCAGGGTAGGCGCTACATAAACCGCAAGGGATACCCCTCCATCAATTGCCAGGTCGTGTGCAATGCGCAGGGCATTATTATGGATGTGTGTGCTGGCAGCCCTGGAAGCTACCACGACTCCCATATCTGGCATGCCTCACAGCTGTATCAGGTATTAGCCAGGGGACATCACACAAGGTCACCTTGTGGGGGATGCTGGCTACGCACTGGAGCCGTGGTTGATGACACCCATCAGAAATGCACACACACACATGCAAGAACGCCATAATGAGGCACACGCACAAGCGAGAATAATCATAGGCGTGTGTTGGGATGTTGAAATCACGGTTCCGGTGCTTGGATACATCCGGTGGAGCCTTGCAGTACTCTCCAGGCACAAGTGCCCACATATTCATAGTATGTTGTATGCTACACAATATGATTCTGCGGAAACAGCTGCTGCAGGGACATAATGCGGAGGGCCACCAAGCCCGCCACAACTGCCAGGGCAAGCACAGGCACAGGGCGTTCAGCGCCATGGACACACTGAGCCAGCCCCAGTAGGTAGACAGAGGCGTACCCAATATGCCTACGCCCTGGCAAAGAGGGAACGCATAGCACATCGGTTGACAGTGTAGGCCTCATGGACTGACACCTCCTGACCGGCACACACAGTAAAATGGTCGCCACACAAACTTGTCCGCCCGTAATGTGTACCGTATGTGCGGACGTATGTGTGACTCCAACAAAGGCACCGCCCAAACACCGCACACCCAATAGCCAGCAGAGCATGGAGCGCCAACACCTCAACGCCGCCGGTTCTACAGCACACGGTGTGGCCGTATTCTGCCACTATGGTCGCAAGTCGACCACATATGTACTCATGTGCATACACAGATACGGAAATACATATCAGTACACATGTAGAAATATATGTGCGCATACACAGATATAAAGTACAACAGGGTAATATGGAACCCAGGGATGCAAGTTCACAGATAAGTAAGGCCTTGAAATCACCACATAGTAAACATAGTGACCGACAACCCGATCATCCTGGAGGGTGGGCAGGGCAGGTAACGCCAGCCATGGAAATGTTAACCTGCATCAATACATATCCGCGTGTCGGGATGGTCACCAGTCCGCGGTACAGTAGCGGGATATGTGTAGGGTTACCACCTGTCCCACGTTGTGAGGACAGTCCCCTTTGGGCAGTTGTGTCCTGCAAAAACATTGACAAAATGGCAAATGTCCTGAGATTGTAGGACAAAACTATTTCCCATAATTTCTATATTAGTTGCATAAAACAGTGATTTTGTAGAAGAAACATCTAAATATGATAATAAACAGAATAAGCAACTGTAATGCTACAGGTTTGTATCCTGTCAAAAAAGTGAATTGCTGTCCTTTGTACTGGCCGTGGGTATGTGTTTGCATGCAAAATCTGACGTTTCTACAGACAATGTCCCACTTTGGGTATTTGAAAAGGTGGCAACCCTAGATATGTGCGTGTCATATCCATAGGATATGAGTGCGGAGATACACGCCGCCACCGGCGTGCGATAGCGTAGGTATTGTGTTCAACCGTCGGTGCGGCGGAAAGCATACCAGTGAAGTGTACGACATTATGAGGAGCGTACCTCATTTGGGGTGTAAAACAGTTCATGTTCCTCGCAGTTCCTCCAAGTTCCACATTGAAAATGTCTGTCAAACATCCATTGTTAGGAATGTATATAAATGACATCCTGGTAAATAGAATGTACTCATAGTAAGTCAGTAAAGGTTCTTCACTGTAAGTAAATCAGCATATTATAATCAACCTATGACCTACTTAGCTGAAGTTGTCACTATGCCATTACTATGTGTTCCACATTATGCCCATTTGTTTCACATTACTACTGTGTGTGTTCCTCACTCTGGAAATAGAAGGTTGACAGCCATGGCGGCAATATGTGTGTGTGTGAGGTGAGGTTGTCGTGTGTTCCGCTGTGTGTGTGTAATGTGTGTGCCACTGTAAACTGTGTATGTAGATGACATGTCACAGGCGGAGTGTAATAACAGGCGTAGGCATACAGTACAGGAACCATAGGCGTATGTACAGCAGTACCCACAAAGTAGTACTGACATCTCCTCAGTGGCTATGCACGTGGCGACGTAAAGCGATGGAAAGGGGAAATGTCCCAAAGTGTACCACAGGGCCATAGCCAACAGGAGATGCAAAGGGCGCATGTACAAACCATGACCGTAGGTATGGCGGCCATAAGGTAGACTCCACACGGTCCGTCGCCAGCGTTACACAGCATCAGGCATATGCGGCGAAAATACGAATGTGCTATCCGGCACCGATCGTGAACACCTACGGTCCGTAAATACCGCGGTGTGTAAGCAAGCGGCACACGAATAGGAGGCTACGGTAGCATACAGGCCGCCCCAAGTATAGGACCACATTCACCGTAACTATCAGCGACAAAATGCCAATGGATAGTAGACGCGCAGACGAACATCCGCAGATATATAACCCGATGTGAAGGAGGAATACGTGCAGGAAGCACACATGCAGGCGATACCGACAGCAGGCGACATCAACCAAACAAACATTCCCGGAACAACAGACAGGTAACCCGCAGCTCCCCAAGCAGGGATGGAGCACACACACAAGCATATCTGGTATGTATAAATGCAAGACTCACACCCGTACCGTCACCCACATCCGCAGATATACCCCATTGCACATATCAAAGGGATAACAGCTAAAACCGTAGCAAACACATACAGGCAGTGAATGACAGCGGCATACCCACAACAAGCTCCTGGGAAACACTAGCAGCGGCTGATGCATCCCTGCATCCGCTATGTACAGGAAAATAACAGCTATGTAACACATCTGAATGCACACCGCCATCAACAGACGCCGCCAGGACACGGGGACCCACATGTCGAACACAATACCATACTCAACACACACAATCCACGGCTAACACCACAGCGAAATGTGCCCGACACCACACATAGCGGATGCAGTCACACAAACATGATACAATACATACCATCCTCACGAAGGTATTGCAAATAACCAACGGCCACACGAGGAAAGAACCATGGGCTAGTGCCGGCGTAGCGAGCGAAAGGAAGGGGATCACCGCCGATATGCGCATAAGTACACACCGAGGAACAGCTATTGGCCTGATTAACACACATGCCTCAGGTGACGGCGAATATAAGGAAGACTCCTGGATATTCAAACCGTATGTTCATACCGAACTAACACGAATAGAGAAGGAGAAACAAGGGAATAGAGGCGAACCCAGAACAAAAGGCCGGAAAGGTATGTCGAACCCACGACATGTACTGGTGTGTAACGCACGATGCGTATGGCGAATCTGTACAGTATGTGATCGGTGTGTGTAGGTAAAGATACCTGTCCACCAGGCAGAGAGAGGCGAAGGTCGCATACGTAATGCCAAACCGCGCAGCATACCAGCGACTGTGGACAACGTGTGCACAGCAGTGGGACAACATGTACACACCGGGATAACCCCAGGTTCGGACTTGCCACCTTTTCAAATGGCCAAAGTGGGAAATCTTGGGACACACATCAGATGTTACAGGTGGACACATACCCATGGTCAGTACAAAGGTTAGAACTCTACTCTTTTGCATAAAGAAAACTGTAGTCTTGTAGCAGTTAAGTTGCTTATTGTGTGTCTTGTAACATTTAGGAATGTACATACATAAATAAGTATGTGATGCAACTCTTACATAAGAATGGCATATAGTGATGTCCTACAATCTCAGGACATTTGCCATTTGTAATATATTTTGTCAGGACACAACTGCCCAAGGAGGGACTGTCCCTTGCAAAGTGGCACAGGTGGTAACCGTACCCCAGGTCTGCCATAGGGGTTGCAAACACAGAACAATGCCACCACCCACGCTGATGCTGGCAGTGGATATCCAACAATGAAGTGCCACAGCAGGGGATAGGACATGTATGTATAGTGTCACAGCACACATGTGCATGGGCATATACCATCGATGTCATACGGAATGTGCGCACGGCGTGCACGTATCCCACGCAGTAAGGCGACTATGTCAATTATGTGTAATGCAAAGCTGTCATGATGGATATGTTCACAAATCATAGACAGTATCACAGGCATAGCATGCATGATGGGCGATGGCCTAATGTTATGTACATACACAAGGTATGTATGGCCTGCACTTATGGGTCAATGAAGTAGCAGAATAGGTGCCCGATATGGAGGGTACAGCTTGTGACCATCTCCAAGCGTTCCATAGCAGGTGCAATGTGTGCCAGAATGATGTCGAGCAGAGCCGTGAGTAAAGAGATGGGCAATGCAGACAGTACTGACCCGCCCATGGAAGTGTCCACTGAACGGCAGATCTGGATGGCAACTGGCATGTCTATGCAGTGCGTCCGCCGTGGTGGTACCATGGGTCTGTGTCACCCTACCAGCAAGGAAGCTATCACATGACTAGTGACACAGTGTGCCCCTGTGGGATGTGCACAGGACCTATGTCCCACAGCATGGTGTGTGTCCAGTCTGTGGATGTCACACAGGCGCCCGGGCTGAGCAATGTGGCATGTGTGCACACATGCAGGACTGCTCCTCCCACCCTGCCCACTGCCATGTAGGAGTACTACATGCATCAGTACTGCGGAGAACATGGCCCATGGCAGAGTAGATTACACCCCTGTGTTAGTGGCATGCAGGTGAGCACAGATGTGTTACATGACTGTCATTTGCATATGTAAACTGTCTGAGCTGGGTAGAGAGCACAGCATGACTATACTGAGACATGTAACGTTGTATCCATTGTGTAAGGTACACCACCGTGTTATTGTAACACGCCCTGCGTGTACATGCGTGGGCGGCACAGCTACAAGGGCACCCAAGGTATCAGCCAGACATGCGGCCCAGAAATCGTGGTCCTGCACATGTGTACCCACGCCATGGTGTAATATGGCAACCACAGCACCATGTGGGCCATGTGTGTGTACATCAACCATGTACAGCTTGATATGCCTGTATAGGGACAGTATCCATGTGATACACACCGCATGACTGTCAGTATGCAAAGGTGATGTGTATGCACTATGTGTGATGTAACTGATGCAATGATATCTACATGATATATCTGCCACACTGACACCTGTATGGGTGTCAGCAACATAGTAGGATGAGCTAGAATGCTGCCAGGTATGTAGAAGTGGTATATGTAGGCATGTACAGTACTGTGTGACAGCAGGTAGTGTATGTATGCAAATACTGAGCATGAGGGGCCACATGTCTGAGGACCGTGCAATGTCACCGTCCCTGACTTGTTGTAGTTAGCATGATATGCCTGCACCACTGTGTGAACTGTACAGAAGGCACATGGAGTAACATCCCGATACACAGGGTACGATGTGATGCTGGATGTGTACACTGGCAATAGCATAAAGTGGAATGGTGCTGAAGGGCAAAGGCGGATCATGTCTGATGTGATACCCTCTGTACCACCCCAACCACCCATGCAATAATATGACAGGTGGCCAGCATGGGATGTGGTGTGCTGTGGCGCACAGAAGCCCAACAAGGGTGCCAGGAAAGGCATGCAGGTAGTCAATGAGTGTGTGAAGCATGTATGTCAAGATGTGGCCCAGTGCCATACTGAATGGCCCAGTCATGGGTGTAGAGATGCAGCCCCATACGTGCAATGCAGTACCATCCATGTGTAGTGTGATAGATGTGGTAGTGTGGTGGTCAGGGTGCACAGCGTACATGAATGGGCTAGCAGTCACTGACGTGTGCTGCTGCAGAGACATGTAGCAGCCAGGTTGGCGGGATACAACAACTTCTGGCGGTTTGAGGTGACATCGGGACTGTGTTCCCGGACATAACATGTGCATGGCAGTACTATGTATGTGTCCACAGGGTTAATACAATGTCCAGCCAAGGATTGGAACCCTGTAGTGAGTGAGAGTGTGTATTGTTGGTAGGTACCCCATTGGCAGGCACGATGACAGCAACATCTGTGTCGTCAATGCCTGCATGACCGTGGTATGCTGCATTGAATGTGGATGTAGTCAAACAGCAGACATACCACCACACTGCGTGAGGGCCCACACTGCAATGTCTGGCAGTCATGTGTAGGTAGCTAGCTGTGGAGTATGTCATGCACCATCAGGACACACCATGACTGTCAAGTGACACACAAGACACAGGTGAACATAACTACCGTGCAACAGCCTGCACATGTGCCCATACAGCACGTGTGCATGGAACAGGAATACCACTGTGGCGTCTGTGAAAAGGCCAGTACCACCATGTCTCAGTGTGGAATAGCATGGTCCCTACCAGTGTGTAAATGTAGCAGAAGTGCACTGTGATCAGTGTTGGCATAGGCACGTAGACTGTCCATCGTACGGGTGCCATGCCATCAACTACCACTGTCAGTGGATGTCAGTAATACCGGCTGGCTGTAGTGTGTATGTACCATGCATGCTGCTATGGTTGTGTGTTTAGGGTGTGGCTAGCAGGGATGGTAAGCATGGATGTTCAGCAAACAGAGGGGAGGTGTGTAGGCCTAGCACACAGACACATGGAGGTTTGGTGCATGCTGAAGGTAGTGTAGGTATGGTATGTGTCGTGTAATGTGTCACCCAGCTATGCGTACTGCATGGCCAAGCATGTGTGGTACATGGGAGTCCATACTAGGGAAGGGCGTGTTGCTGGCAATACATAGCAGTAGCAACTGTCCTAGGTGCAATGTACAGTATGCCAACCTGACCGGCATGTAACCTGTGGTGTACAGTGTATTCACTGTCGCGTGTCACAATGTGCGTAGCGACCACGAACATGGGTATCTGAACATGGACTACCTATGATGCAATGTGTCATGGGAATATACAGTATGTGTGTAAATCACGGTGTGGTGTGGGAACCACCCACCCGTGTGTGTTACAGTCAGGTATGTGCCTGGGAGGTATGATCTGTGTACAATCTGGAATGGCAGGTGTGCCGTGTAGGGCATGGAGGCAGGTCCCAGGCACTGCAGATAAATGACATGTGTGCTGTACTGTGTGTGCAGTGCTAGTGTACAGCACAGTGGAGGGTGTAAGCATTGTCACACATCACTGCATGCTGTGCCTACCTGTGACAGCCCTGCGGAGACAGACATGTGACACCACTGCACAGGCAGCATAGCATGTGAAGATGTACATGTGGGCTGCACACCTTAGGCAGATGTCCACCGTCATGTGTGCCCGCGGTAGTGTGTTTGAACACGACTATCAGACTGGACAAACAGCACATGCCTGCATAACAACAGTATGACCATAGTCAACAGTCCCAGTGACAGAGTAGGCCAATGTAGACTATCCCTGCATGCAGACCAGTGGCTACTGGACACCTGGCTAGACACACACCTGGAGGTTAATTCACCATTGAGCCATCACATGTCCAAGTCCATGTGGGCGTACAATGTCATCACAGGGTGGTCACAATAGCAGGTCGCAAGGCAGACCACGGTGTACCAGGTGATGTGTCATGTGTGCATATGTCAACTAGCACAGCCGTTCACATGTCTGCAACATACTGGTGCACGATGTATACTGTTACATGATGAATGGAACTGCACTGTCACCCACTACAGGGCCATCTGACACAGGTGTGTTGTGACTGGTGTAACCCATGTTTGCACAGGATACACACTGCTGTTGTAGGCAGCCATGCTGGTGGCCACCAGTGATATATGCAGTGGTCATACAGACATACCGTACACAGTGTTCATGCAGGAATGTCCATTGTCGTGGACGATGCGCTGCTATGTGAATGTAGGTGTTTGTTGTGAATGTCACACATCCAGAAGACACCATCTGGTGCAGTCATGGTTGTCAACACCGGTACACACAGCCACAGCAGTCAGAACCCAGTCCTGACAATGTGTGTCAGTCACCCTCGTACTGTGTGACATATGTGCACATGGCGGAACATCTTGTCATCTAAGCTGGCTACATGATGGCTGGAATGTATTGCCAGGTACAATGCTGGTAGCGAATGAAGTACCTGGAATCAGACACGGTCCGCTATGTCAGCCATGTAAACCATGCACAACAATGACCGCCCAACAGACACAAACAATGCATTGACACATGGAACATGTGCACATGACAACCCCAATGAGGTATGTTGCACATATTGATGTACAATTGTCATCTATGGCCATAGCATGGATGCAGACACACATACTCCACAGGTAGTACCATGTGATGTAGGTAGGGGGCATTGCTCGTGTACATGTCACAGTAGATGTCCACACACATGTCCTGCATAGCCGTCATGTAGGGGTAGCTGTGGTATGTGACAACTGGACATGCCCATACAAATTACCATGTCCCACAGGAGATGTGTTAGGTGTGTACCACATGTGTCGTGCTGACAACAAGCTGCGTTGTGTATGGCTGCCGGTGTACCTGTGTGACATTGTCTGTGATGGGTGCAAAGGCACATAGTATCGTATTGCATGCACACAAGCCCCACATAGGTGCATAGCCTGAACATACAGTACAAGGAGTGTGTGGGATGATAGCAACCCACAGGTGGAGATGGGTACGGACGACGGCCCACAACCACATGTGTGTGTACGGTGTTCACGTCCACGACACATGAGCATCTGAGAGGCTAGCGTCACAGCTGTACAGGGTCGCATGCATATATGTTCAGCAACATCCCTGTATGTCCCACCACTGGCCCGTGGACCAATGGACACCAACCAAATGTGCAGATATGAGATGTGCACAGCACATCACAGATGCCTACCGTAGAACAGGCCTACCATGTACACATGTGCACAGTAGGTCTCCGCCACCTGCAGTCAAACACGTTAGGTGCCAAACCACACCAATAGTCCAGGCAATGACACAGATGGCCGTGCATGCCTGTGTGTATGTATGTCTGTGAATGCCTCCGGCATAGCAATATAGCTGTGTCACCGTTGTGAACAACAATATGAATGGGTTGTATGTGTGAGGGTGCATCATATGTGTATGGTCAGATCGGCGATACCATCAGTGGGCCTGCTATGTGAACATCCCTGTCCCCATACATGGATACCTCTGCTGAGCCCAACACCACATTCACAGAGGGAGGGATGGCGGTGTGTAGTGCAGCAGCAGACATGTGGGTGGCAGCGGGCACTGGATGTACACATATGTGTTACCCACATCAGTTCAGGCAGCCATCCATGTGCATGGGATAGTGGTGTGTGTCCACATACAGCACTGTGTCGATCAATATCCCAGCACATAGCACCTGCCAGGGCTACAGTGTATGCATGGATGTGTGATACCTGCATGCAACAGACACACCCTCAACAAGCAGTGTACAGCATACCTCGCTCGAGGACAGTGCCCACACCATGGTGATAAACATGTTGAATGTCCATATTCACACAGCTATGACATATGCAATGGACAGCCACCCTACCAATACCGTCAACCCCAGGTGGATCACACCCAGTGCCATGTATGTGGCATACCCTGCCATATCATGCAGAGCTGACCAGCAAGGCTGCATGAGCTATCACAGTCCCACATGGTGCAATGGACAAAAGGCACTCTCACTATCAACCATACACAGCAGTAATGTGGCGTGATGCACCCTGTCATGTTACAGGTGCTGTGTGATGCTCTGCACAATGTGTGTTTGTACATGCTATGCATGGCCTTTCCTGCTAATGTGTCATGGTTACACATTGCTCCATGTCTATCACATATGCAACACAGGTGAGCTGTGGCAAGTTGTCCAGCACCCGTACAGTGCTGTGTGGAAGTACATGGCACAACACATGCATGTGCAGGTGTCCATGTGTATGTGTACAGTGCCGCTGCTGAGGTTCACAATGGACACGGGCGTGATGTGTACTGACATATACACAGCGTCCAGGTGAACAGTACCACAGCCGTCACATGGGGACCTATGCCAACTGATATGGACATAGGTGCAGCCAGGTACACATGTCCATGGCAGGCTAACATCTACATGGTGCGTGTACAGTGTGATGGGGTGGCACACAGATATGATGTGACACCCAGTGCTCAATGGTGTGAAGCCAGAACATCGGCTGTGTCACTGCCACGATGCCCTTCACAGATCACTGTGCAGATGTCGTACATGTCATAGCAATGTATTTCCAACAGTATGCCAGCACAGCAGTGTGAATGTGACCTGCCACCATCATTATGTCTTCCAGATAATGCCACGTTCCGTCTTCCGCCATTCAGCCGACAGGAGGAGGAGGTGATCATTCCATACCTCCATGGCAACCACGCCCTATTTAGCCATGTGCCACAGCAGGCACAGGAGCGGCAGGAGATGTGGGAGGAGATGTGCAGGAGGGTGAACAGCGTGGGCGTAAACAACCGCAGCTATCAACAAATCCGCAGGCACTGCACAGACCTGATCCGGCATGCAAGACAGCGTGCGCTGCAATCGCCAGGCAACAGCGTGGGACAGGTGGTGGGCCACCAACCCAGCCCCACTCACAGCCACGGAGGAGCTCCTGGCCAGTCTGGGGACACCCGCGGAAGAACACGCAGAAACACTTGCGTCCATTGTGGAGGTGGGTGTCTCGAGATATGAGCCTGGAGCGCATGGTAAGTCAGTGTTGCATGTTTGTATGATAGGCGGCGTGGGTGTGGGTGTCATAGTACAACACATGATATAGCAATACATGCCAGGTATATGGCCACACAAGATGCAAACCATAGTATGCTATGTTGTGTTAGCAGACATGTGCATAGCACATGCTACCACACACATGCATGATGTGAGATGCACAGTGCTGACTGTGGAGATAGTAATGGCTAATGTGTATACCTTTGTGCAATGCCTTTACAGATACGTCTGGCGTGTCGCAAGGACAAGGGTCTGTTGCAGGTAAGTCTGTTGCTAGTCAAAGGCATGTTCTGCTGTATTGATATTCCCCATGTGTCTAGGCATGACATGCTCACCTGTGTGTGCCCCAGTCACGGTATACAGCTCGCACCACCCGACACACACAACACCCATGTACAGTAGATACACCCGTTAGCGTAGAGTGCTATGACACCACACAACCTATTGGTGTGTTACGTGCAGTCAGCTATGCATACAATGGTGTAGGTGTTACACAATGGCTGCATGTGTAGTATGCATTGGTATGCCAGTGCAGTATGCACACAGTACCACATAGTGAGCTGTGATCTGGCCAGAGCACAGGTGTTACCAATGTGACCCATGCCCTTGCATCGGGTGCACCGCGTTGTGACATGGCACATGCCATGTCCCATGCTGCGTGGATGTCTGGCTGCAGCATTGTCACACCATGACATGACCTATGCACAACATAGCAGACATCCACACTGTCAGCATATCCGTACAGAATGTGACACCTCACACTAGTATGGTTGTATGTCACATGGGCCACCACAGGGCCGTGTGCACGATGTCTACCACACACAATAGTCAATGACTCAGACAGACAAGGCCATGGTTGATACCTACAGGCATGTTGCCACACAGCACATCCACAGTGGGTACTCACCGTTGCACCCTCTACACACATAGTGGGTTCATCACTGTAGTGGACCCCCTGGACATCCAATGTAGTACACCAGTGACATGGAGCCTCTCCACAGCTACTACAGGTGCCTCCAATGTCCACCATATACGTGCTGCTGAGCATCTGAACTGACTTACAGACATGGCAATGTAATGCATCCAGGTCACGCATCGCACAGACACATAGCTGTGTCCTGCTACTGTGCAGTGGCACAGAGCCCGCACTTCACACTGTACAGCTATGCACACAGCTCACAGCAAACGTACCTGCACAGACATCACTGTTACCCATACATTGTATCTGTAGACTGTACACATAACACTGCACCGTGACAGCCATTGTGATGTGGTGCATGCGGTGGGTCACCATCGTCACATGTCCACAAGATACCGCACATGTTTGCGGTGTACATTACATACTGTCGGCAGCCATGTGTACTCTCAACTCGCCTGCGGCCACACGGTGTATCACGCTGATGCATGCAAACTACCATGAATGTGTGTACTGCATGCCTACTAAATGACACCTGCCTGTTGTACTGTCCCCACCAGGGCAGTGTACATACTGCCACTATGAATGTCTGGTCTGCATTCACTGGTCTGTGTTGTGTGAATGCTGCATGCCACCTGCATTATCACATGCATGCTGTCTGTGTGTGTGTGTGTGTGTGTGTGTGTGTGTGTGTGTGTGTGTGTGTGTGTGTGTGTGTGTGTGTGTGTGTGTGTGTGTGTATTATAACCGATGGTATGTCTTTGTATTGACAGGTGCTGTAGGTGAGTTCCCCTCCTGCGGTCAATCTGATGCTAGTGTCCCCACAGATACTAGTGGTGATGACCATGTGCATGAGGCACAGGCAGGGTCGTCACAGGCAGACACTGTGCCAGTGGAGAACATCACACATCGTCCCTTTCATCCCGCTACGGTTCAGATGCCGACACATACCCCAACACCGTTGACCATAGATGACGGTCAGTCAGCGTCTGTTGTCCCGAGCAGGAATGTGTGGTGGCTGCAGAAGGTGTGGGTACACACGATGTTGCCAGTGTAAGGACTGGTGCAGTGCCACGCAGGCATGTGGCAGGTGCTGCTCGTGGGGGAGCACCGCTAGACATACACCTGCCGTACAGGGTGCAGCAGCTGGTATAACCAGGCGCATGTTCCAGACTGTAATGGCGGCGCGAGGCGTGCCGAGCGGCAGAACCAGGAAGGGCAGAGGCTGCAGAGGTCCGCAATCCGTACCCTGAATGACAACATCCAGGCATTGGCAAATGCACAACAGCATCTTGCCGATGTTCTGGATAGGAGATTGGGTGACATGGCTGGTATCCTCGACCGAGGCATGGCCATCCTTGGCGTCGCAGTCCGTGCAGGAACACCAGTTAGGGGTGAGGCATAGGGCGCGTGGGCGTGTGCCAGCAACACCACCTGCTGCAGGTCAGCGTGTGCGTGCCACCTCCCATGCCCACCCAGACAGTGCTGGTAGCAGCAGCAGTGCAGCTGCTACTACACCATCCACACCAGGACAGAGCAGGCCGCGTGGGCGTGGCCCTGGGCGGCCCCATCGTGGGCGCGTTTCCAGCGGACATGTGACATCGGAGAGTGGACAGTCCGTACCTCCACCCGGTCGTGGCCGTGCAACCCCAGGCAGGCGCGGGTCAGGTGCGCCCGGCGAACACAGTGAGCCGTAACACCTGCACTGTACAGTCAGGGGCTGCCAAGCATACCCGTGTAGGCATCACAGATGACTGAACTGTGTACACACACACCCACACACAGCAGACACAACTGTAGGGCTCCACCACACCCACATGCAATCTACATAGTCATGCCCACTCAATGCACTGGCCCTTACACACACACATGATGTCATCCATTGGTACAGCCCATGCCTGTGGCTTTATATCACCCTGTGCATATGATGAAGTCTCTGCCGCATAACTGTGAGCTACACCATCACTGCGGTTAAGCTAACATATTCTGATGCACAGGGTGGACACGATAGTGAGAGGTGTATGTGATACCTGTGTCCGCATACTACGTGATGTGTATGTTGTGGTGTGTGTGTATGGCTGGTGACAGGTATGTATGTGATGTGGGTTGTGCACGGACATCATGCAGCAGACATACCATGCAGGACAGGTGCAGCATTCATTGATATGTGTACACAGTATGTGTGGTGGTTACATGTGTAGCACCATGTCGGTGCAGTTAACCCGTATGATACTGATGGTGTACTTGCGTGCCTACTGGGAGCACTGTAATTAGTTCCCCAGGTGTAGTGGTGGGGTACCCACAGTCTTGCCTGGCAACATCAGCATAGCACAGTTACCGCATCCGGCATGGACCCTACATAGGTACATAGGCACATGAGCGTAACAGGATATGTGCCCTACGACATGTGTGGACCTAGCATGACTGTGTGTGGCGTCTAACACCCCTCAGGATGGGGATGCCATATCCATCAGTCCCCAGTCCCTGGTCTAGCAGTGACACACAGAGGTTGGCTGGCGCATAACTATCATCACACATCCACATGTCATTAGCAGTCCTGGACAAAGGCAGTCAGGGCCTTTCCTTCACATGGCCTGGCACTCCTTCCCGTGTTGTAGGGGGTGTCTGGCCGTTAACCCTGTTCCCCCAGCACGTCCCACTCATCTTTGTGTTGAGGTGTCTGACAGTCGCTTCTGTGCCCGTGTTTGCATGGAGCCTGGGAGGTGGAATGTGCCCATGTCACCCAGGTCAGACATGGCCGTGTATGTCAGGCACAGATCACCACGGAGCAGCTGTGCTGTGAAGATCCACAGCCGGTGTCCCCTTGGCCGTGCAGCTTGTGACACATGTCCTAGCACCGTCATCCCGTCTTGTGGAGCGTTTGCGGTCCTTCCGAGTGCTGCAGGCGTCAGGTTAGCTACAGGCCACATGTGCCATTGTATGCAGTCATTGCTCTGGTGTGTGATGTGTACAGGGGTACAATGAACACCCTGATGTGGTTGACATTCCATCCAGACCAGGAGGCCACAATGGAATGTCTTCACACCCACATTGCCATTGTGTGTGTTGACAGAGGTTGCCGACAGGTGTGGTAGCCATTTCCTGAACCGTCCACCATCTTTAATGGCGTACCACCTACATGTGACATTGGGACGAACATGTCCTTCACACTGGGTAGGGCTGCACCTTCTCTGGCATTTAGTAGCAGGCCATGGCTCTGGCACCAGTCATCCTTGTCTATGGCGCCCTAGGTGGATGCCCGTGTAACATGGGGTGTTGGGTATGTTGGCGGTGCGTAGTCATCTGCATACCTTGTCTGCTACAATCCCCTATGATTGCATGCACATTGGAAGGTCGGATGCCATATGGCAGGGGCACAGGAGTGAGCCCTGTGGGCCTCCACTGGGTCCAGATATGAGTGTGACAAGGCACCTTGAGCACCAACCCTGTGTGGTGTGACCTCCAACCTGTCTGAGAAGCATCGGGTGACATATGTCCCCACATGTATGCTGGCGAGCCTTTCTATGGGTCCCATGTGTAGTGTGCTCTGACCGTTCCCACCAGGTCATGGTACTGTGTGCAAACCCACGTATCCCCATCAATGGCCTTGGTGACCACTCCAGACTGGACGAGCAGGTTCGGGAGGCAGGATCTGCCCTTGACTATGTAGTTGTGGGTATGTTCTGGTATTGGCTGTACACGCTATCTGTAACCATGGCCACCTGTATGGACCTCCACACAGCTTTGCAGACAACACTTGTCAAGCGTATAGGGTGTGGCTGTTGACAGTCCATAGGAGCACTACCCTGGCATAGTGGGACCACAGATGCCATATGGCATCCATTGGGGACATAGCCCATAGTAAGGCTAACATGACACAGTGGCGCATGTGTGGGCCGAGGGCCTCAATGAGGATGGATAGCACACAGCCAGGGACACCATCGGTGCCCATTGCTGGCGTGTCAACCGCCATAGAGATATGGGATCACTCCAGGCCATATGACATGTTTGGGAGGATACACTCTGGTGGGATGGATATGTTCCCTGTTGGGGGGGGATGTATGCATGGAACATGTCCTGTGGTTTGCAGACAATGTCTGTGGGTGCAGTGACTGTTGTACCATTCTGGACCATTTCCAGGCAAGTCTGTGTGCCCCAACCATGTCCTTACCACAGTTAGGGAAGGCCCTGTGGTTGTCTCATGTGCCCTCTGCAGTACCACTCCCACAAGCGGACCTGGATGATGGTATGTGGGGCCGTATGGTAGCGCCGGTATGAATGGGTGATGGTTTCCCTGGTACTGTCATTGCTCTGCCATGTAGTAGCTCCAACTGTTGATGTACAGGTAGTCAGTGGCTGCAGTCCACCACACCATGTGCCTACCTGTGGTGGACAAGGGCCTGATGTCATCATGTTTGCCTGTTGCAGACATGCATGTGGGTGGTCGGGAAGGCATTCGTTAGGCGTTTGCAGGTCTGGCCTCTGTTCAACACTGGCATGGAGGACTTGTAGGGTACCACACCGTCGTATGATGTGTGTGGTTTTCTGTGGAGAGGTCATCACTGAGGTCCCCATGCTGGTGTTGGTTACAGTGAGTGGATGACCAGTGGATCCACTATACGGTCTTGCATCACCATTGAGGGCTGTACAACCTGTGTGGGGGATATCCTTACCATGTTTGATGGGGAGAACTGTCAGACATCCCCTAGTATGTATGGTGCATGGCTGTTTAACAGTGGCCAGGTGTGTGAACACCTGGGACTGCTGGCGTACTGTGTTGTGCCATGGGTAATGTTCCCAGGCTATGTATGGGTGGTTCATGTCACCCAATACGGTGCTGTTGTGAGAGCATGCCCACTCACCAGTGTCCTCAGGACATCTGTGAAGGTATCCTGTGTTTGGGAGGGTTGTCTGTAGCATGCAACAAACTGTAGGCCAGTCCTACACATGGTTAATTGCACCTAGATATTCCCGCAGCAGCCACGCGTCTGTGGCATGGCGGGTTGCTGTTGTGTGGCGGACACACAGGGCGGTCCGCATTCCGCCACCCATGCCGTCGCACCATGTGTATGCATGTCTGATCTGTGCCGACTCTAAGTGTCTGAGCATGCCCAGTAGGCAGCTGTGTAGATAGACACACAGCACAGTGCACACCGCGCCCGTCTGCAGTTATACCCGGGTGCATGCCTGTATCCCCATAGCGGCCACGTCTGTGGCATGGCCAGGTTCCTGTTGTGTGGCTGGACACACATGACGGTCCACATTCCGCCACCCATGCTGTCGCAACATGTGTATGCATGTCTGCCCTGTGCCGAGTCTAAGTGTCTGAGCATGCCCAGTATGCAGTGATGTACTGATCAGTAGTTACTTGTTATTCCCGACTGCAGCACTACCGTGTTGGTGTCGGCGACAGGATGGTAACAGACTGCGTGACTGCGCACTCTGTCCGAACTCCCGATCGGGCGCATTGCCTCTGCAAATCATACCACTCACGTAGGGGTATGCCTCCTGACAGCGCTCTGCTCAGTAAACTCGGTAGCAGCGTTCTGTAAATGCTTCATACTGTAGTGTGTTCATGTAGATAGGCGTAGGTTCGTCCCCGTCCCTTCCGTGTGTGTGTGTGTGTGTGTGTGTGTGTGTGTGTGTCTCTGTGTGTGTGTGTGTTTCCAGCTGCCTCTGCGACTGATTATGCTTTTAGACGCTCCGCAACACATGCCTCGGCTATTTCCAACTATTGTCTTGCGGGTGACGTCAGCAGCATACAAGTATGCCTGTGACAGCGCTCTGTTTAGTAAACTTCGGTGGCAGCGTTCTGTAAATGCTTCATACAGTAGTGTGTTCATGTAGATAGTCGTAGGTTCGTCCCCCGTCCCTTCCGTGTGTGTGTGTGTCTCTGTGTGTGTGTGTTTCCAGCTGCCTCTGCGACTGATTATGATTTTAGACGCTCCGCAACACATGCCTTGGCTATTGCCAACTATTGTCTTCTTGGTGGCGTCAGCAGCCTACAAGTATGCCTGTGACAGCGCTCTGTTTAGTAAACTTCGGTAGCGTTCTGTAAATGCTTCATACAGTAGTGTGTTCATGTAGATAGTCGTAGGTTCGTCCCCGTCCCTTCCGTGTGTGTGTGTGTCTCTGTGTGTGTGTGTTTCCAGCTGCCTCTGCGACTGATTATGCTTTTAGTCGCTCCGCAACACATGCCTTGGCTATTGCCAACTATTGTCTTCGGGTGGCGTCAGCAGCCTACAAGTATGCCTGTGACAGCGCTCTGTTTAGTAAACTTCGGTAGCGTTCTGTAAATGCTTCATACAGTAGTGTGTTCATGTAGATAGGCGTAGGTTCGTCCCCGACCTTCCGTGTGTGTGTGTCTCTGTGTGTGTGTGTTTCCAGCTGCCTCTGCGACTGATTATGCTTTTAGACGCTCCGCAACACATGCCTTGGCTATTGCCAACTATTGTCTTCGGGTGGCGTCAGCAGCCTACAAGTATGCCTGTGACAGCGCTCTGTTTAGTAAACTTCGGTGGCAGCGTTCTGTAAATGCTTCATACAGTAGTGTGTTCATGTAGATAGGCGTAGGTTCGTCCCCCGTCCCTTCCGTGTGTGTGTGTCTCTGTGTGTGTGTGTTTCCAGCTGCCTCTGCGACTGATTATGCTTTTAGACGCTCCGCAACACATGCCTTGGCTATTTCCAAATATTGTCTTGCGGGTGGCGTCAGCAGCCTACATGTATGCCTCTGACAGCGCTCACGTCAGTTAACTCGGTAGCGCGTTGTGTAAATGCTTCATACTGTACTGAGTTCATGTAAATAGGCGTAGGTTCATCTCCCGTCCCTTCCGTGTGTGTGTGTGTTTCCGTTGCTTTCGAAAATACAACTGAATGAGCAAATTGTTACAGTGTTCACAATCAACAATGTGATATTTAAAATCATGTTAAGACTCACATTGTTGATTGTTAACATTCTTAGACATAGCATTTTTCCTGCACCGTTGTGGAAACAACGGAAACGTTGCATGTTTTAATGAACTGTTTAAATGTTACGAAGACTTGTGTTGTGTCGAACTACGGGGACTATTCTTGCTGCAGGTTGCTGGTTTGTTTGTGTTTCATAGTACAATATCATGTAATAAGTGTGTTCATAGTATGCTTTCTGTGATGTTGACATGTGTGTGTTTCGTTAGCAATGCGTCTCTGCTTTCTATGCTGTGGCTACATCTCCATTGCTCGCATAGAAAGTGACAAATGGAAGTGTAAGGGTGGATATTTAAAGCCTGGATACTTCCATGTTATGTGTAAGTCTCCACGGGCCAGCGGGTGATAAGCGCATACATGTCTATGAAGTACCTTTGGATACCATATCACGACCTGTCGTGGACGAAATGTTTATGTTGACTGTTCCATCTACCTATGTGTGACATGGTTTGTGGCCATAGGGTGCCAGCAAGTCTTCCCTGTTCATTGGGTGTTTGCCATGGTGTATTGACATCAATCCTATTAATTCACGAAGGATGTCTTTCTTTGGTGTCAGCGCCATAGTTTGACCATCCTATGTCATTCCCAGCAGGCGTGGAGATTGTGCCATTGGTATCTTTACACAGGTGACCCATCTGTTCCACTGTATGGGCGTGTGATCCCCATAGATGTGCTGGCACATTGAGTGTTGTGTGCGCGGTATCTGCCCAGCGGTCTTGCTTTGAATGGGGAGTGTGTACTGTAGACCGTATCTGTATTCCCTGGGTTATGCCTTGCAACAGCTGTGGGATTCCCCCAGGTTTGCAGCTATGGGTGCCATCTTGGCGTGCGTTTGTCCATCCATGGGAACTGCCTACTGGACACTAGTATCGGGCTGTCAACATTTCACAGCTGCATTCTCCATTTCCGGTGGATGATCGGTATTAGTATTGCGAATGCGCATATGCCATGGCCACGTCCGCTGCAGGCGGGGCGGCGAATCATCTGCCAATCCACACCGACACCCATATTTGCATACCCACGATCCCATGTCTGGAACCCTCGACAGTACTCCTTGCACACCCTTCATGTGTGCGGAAATGGGATGTGAGCGTGCGTGTATGGGCGCAGCAGCCTGGGAGTCCTATTCATATGTCCTGCATTTCATGGGCGGCTGTCATCACCCTTGAAGACGCTTGTGGTGCATATATCTACCTGTGCCGTAGTCACGGCTGTCACCTCTTTCGGTTCACACTATGTTGCCTACACTTACCTAAGGAGTAATTTTTGGGTCCTGCAATGGACACCGATGTGCATATGTAAAGTTTAGAACATGTTGGACTGTGTCCATTCGGCCAGTGGGTTTGACTGCCGCCGTATGTTCCCCATTCCGGATGTCTGTCCGCCTACCCATATTATGTAGTGCTACGTAACCCGTGTCCTTCCACAATTTACCCATAGGGTGTTACTGTAGTCCTGCAGGTTGGCAACTGCTTTAGATAATCCTCACAGGTACCATTGTGAACTATCCGCCACTGTATTGTCAGTATAACACACTCGGTACATGTAGAACCTATTTATTAATGACAGTATGTCGTTTATGTGTGTGAGCGCCATATTTTAGCGATAGTATGACCTTCCTAGTTGACGTTGTTGTTGTGCCATTAATATGTGTTCCACAGGTCGCAGGTATGTTCCGCAGAGTGGGCGGGTGATCCCCACATACTTGATAGCACCTTCGCTGCTGTATGCGCTGGGATTACGCGGCAGGATGGATGTCTACGGGGTGTATCTACTGTTGTTTCCATCTTAATGTCTTGTGTCATGCCCTACTACGGCTGTGTGATTCCACCAGGTTTGCTATTATGGGTGCCATCTTGTCCGTACGTTTGTCCATCCTTGGGAAATGCCTACTGGACACTGATGTAGGGCTGAGCACATTTCACACATGCCTTTAGCATTACCCTATGGATGCTTTGCATCCTTACTGGGGACTAAGGCACGTCCTGTACCCGCAGCCCTCCCATGGGGCGGGACAACGGATTATCTGCCAAACAACACCGAGCCCCATTTTGCATACCCAGGATACCATGGCTGCAACCCCCCAGAGTACGCATGACACATGCTTCATGTGTGCGGAACTGGGATATGGACGCACATGTATGGACACGGCAGTCTGGGGACCTCTGTTCATATGTCCTGCATGTCATGGGCAGGTATCATCAACCTTAAACACGCTGGTGGTGCATATGTCTAGCTGTGCCGTAGTCACGGTTTGTACTCTGATTGGCTGATCTCGATGGATAAAGGAGCAGACGTCGTAATTTTTGGAGTCCTACAATGGACACCGATGTGCATTTGTAAAGTGTAGAACGTGTTTGACTGTCCCCATCTGGCCAGTGGTATTGACTGCCGCTGTATGTTCCCCAGTCGTGGATGTCTGCTTGACTACCCATCGTTTGTATGACATGGCCTATCTATATCCACGTGCCAGTATGCGGAAATACAGCAAACCTTGCGTCCTGCCCATCTTCATAAACGACATTATGGAACATATATCGGCAAAAACAGACACTGTCAAATACGATAGACTCCACAGTGAAAGGATACTGAGCTCTCTCACCTACTAACATGGGTCATCGTCTGAGATGCGGAATGCATGACATAGCCGTCCCTTATACACTTCCTTCAGAGTCGGTTTAAAGCGAAATAATCAATAAACCAGCTCATAGTTAGGTGGACAGTGCTCCAAGTCTTGATTATAACGTGACATATACATATCAGTGTTGCATGCCTTACTTCATGGAAACAATAATACGGCAACAATGTGTTAATATATATACAATATTGGTAAATACAATCAGTATCCGGACACATAGTTGATAATTGTTGTGAGTGCACCTTAGAATGTAGTGTGTTGATCAGGTTATTGTATATCAATGTGTATAATAGTAGCATTACGATAACAAAGCATGGAATTAATAAGTACTATTTAAGCATATATTTGACAATTATGAATGTAAACGTGTGGAGGAGACATCCGTAACCTTCCCTGGTTCCACTGGATCACACACGCACACTCGCATGTCCGGGTTGTGGGTTACGCGCACGCGCACATGCATATCCGTAGTCCGTTTATATATGTTTACAGTGTCTGTGTGGCTACGTGTTTTGCGTTACTTGTGACTATTCCGGTAACATATGTCTGATCCGGTTGACGGACGTGTGCAGAAAGCACTTACAGCTTTATATATGTAACAGTCTTTGCAGCATGGACGCTTTACGTACACGTGCACATCTATATGTTCTATAGTCTTCCCTCTTTTCCTCTCTCTTTTCCTAACCCCTGCCTCTTCCCTTATATTCATCTTACATTCCCCTTTTACTACTGTATCCTTCTGAGCTTCAACTGTTATCCATATGGCAAATCCCTTATTGCATAACCTTTATGTACTAGATAAAATGCTTTGAAATTGACCAAACATTATGTATGATATTAAACTGTTTGAGTTCCTTAATGTATGTTGAATTTATTAACAAAATTGATTTATATTTCTATTTTTATTGTATGTCTTTATTAATAATATGTCTGTCTGTCATTATCATGTTATGTGTGGAGCTTTTCTCCCCGGGCCTCTACTGAAAATGGACATATATCCAGCTAGACTAGCCGGTCAACAAATGTAAAATAAAATAAAATAAAAATAAAATAAATAAAAATAGTAAGTAATTCAAGCGTGACTGCATTCACGTTTGGCGGTTACTGTGACCAGTGCCGTTAGCTGTTCGTTGTCATTAATATGCATACCCATGGTACCCATGTACATTTACATATCCCCGCACACACGCGTCACAGGCATCCATTCTCCTGCTGGGAAAGGTGCGGTACTGCATGTTGAACATTCCTAATTCCCCTCGCTCATGGCCCAGGATGCATATGTCGTCACCGCAGGGCTGTTCAGATGACAGCTGCTTATATCCCATACGCATACAGGCCTTGATTGTCAGGGTGTTGCTGTGGTGCTTTGGGTTTGGTCTTGGCAGCCCACTGTGCGGGACTGCCCTGACCCTGTACTGAATGTTAGATGAGTCACATGGGCACGTTTGTCCGTGTCCATGGTACCATGTCACGGCCCCAATTATTACGTAACCGTGTGCATCGATTGGCGGTGTACCCGTTGTAGATGTCGTTATACTAATTGCACACGGTCTGCTCGAAATAACCAATTTCCATTACTAACCCTCCGTATGTATGGCCTGTGTCGCAATATTACAAGGGTTTAACATTGCGTGGCGACTTTCACTGAGCCACAGACATGTCCGTTGCTTTGTTTGGCCCGGTTCCGCTGTGCTACACACATTTAACATGGCGTAACAGGTTGAACAGCTCGAACCACGAGGACATCGGGTTGTCCGTCGCTGTCTATTATTGAATGTGTGTGTCGAGTTTGTTCCACATACCGAGAGAATGTCGCCTTTGTTAGCGGACATCCGCGCGATGCGTCCGCACCGCGGGTGGCGTATGTCTGCCTTTGGCGGCGAACAGGCATTATGCTGTGCCATTATGTCTGGGGATATATGGTTTCCTTACATAGATGATGTGCCATACTAGCAATGACCCTAGCAATGACCCGCGTCTGGGTGTGGGTACTGCTGTATTACCCACGGGAAGAGTGGCCTTAGGGTAAGTGGTGACCTAGGCAGAAGTTGCCACCGATACATCACCCGCTACCCTCCTCCTGGTCTACCTACACCAAATAGAGTCTGGAAAGGTGCCCGGTAGAGCAACACCCTAGGCGGCTACCTACTTGGCCTATGCCTAAGGCCGGCTATGTGTGTGGTCCCTTGGGCATCGGACTCGAGGCGATGCCACGTCTGCCGTGGGTATGTCCAGCATTACCCACATCCAGCCCCAAGGCAGTCAACACAGCATCCATGCATGGTGTCCCAGCTGTGTACTCCAGGAACTCTAACTCACACTTAGGACAGCTGTTTAATCTTAGCCTCACCTCAGGATCGTACCTGAGTAGTAGCACAGAGGCGACTGTAGTCACACTCCACATAGATGGTGCCTCCACTGACCCTGGTTATTACCATACCATTAGTTTGACAAGCCTTATCTGCAAAGCCATGGAGATGGATCATAATGGGACACATAGATAAAGACATAGGGGACCGCATACTTTGGATACAACCCAGTTTAGCTTGGTCAGAGTCAGATCATGCCCTTTACACGTGTTTCACTTTGTAGAATCAGTCACCAAGGCCATTGCTGAGGGTAAAGCAGTCCATACAGCCTACCTCAACCCGGCAGAGGCCTTGACACAATACCCCCTCGGGTATAATTGATAAACCCGTCATCTTGAATGTAAATCCATACATCGCCATATGGGTTGGAAGCCGGCTAAGTCACAGAACACACATGGCCATAGTTGCTGGTGCCATGTCATACTCACAGCCAGTCACAGGTGGTGTCCCATGGGGCTCAGTCCTGGGTCCACTATTTCCATCATCTCGTTTCCAATGTACACGCATACACAGGGGGGTTATGGGTGACAATGTTTGCAGATGACTGCAAACCGGGTGCCAAAGTCAGACACACATCTGACACAGATATCCTTCAGGAGTGCCTCACAGATGTGGATAAGTGGTACCAGAGACATGTCCTACAGCTAAATGCCAGGAAATGCATAGGCATACCCTTCGGGAAGAACAAGGTTAACCCGAGCTACCATATAGGTGGCAATCCACTGAGCACAGAGGGGGTTACCAGTGATTTGGGGACATGTGTTGTTGTTAACCGTTCGGTAGACACACATGTTGCTAACATAGTTAGGTAGACCTTCCACATTGCCCACATCATCATGAAGGGATTCACATCTAGATCAGGGAAGGTCATTGTCCCCTTGTACTCATCGCTCAATAGACCTATGATTGGGTACAATGCTCCGTTCAGAATGTATCTGACCCAACACCTGCAGCAGCTGGAAAGGCACCAACAGTTCTTCGACAAACAGATGCAGGGTCTCAGGTATATGTGTTATACTGACCGACTGAAAGAATTCCAGCTGTATACAGTTGCATACCACTTGCCCAGAGGTGACCCGTGCCTGGCATACCGCGGCTAAGTCGGACCCAGATCTGATGACTATGCTTCACGTAAATAAGTTAGATCCCTCAGAACCACAAGGGCAGCTGACGTACACCTTGACACTGTCATTAATCGAACGTGTTGTTGGGACGGATTCATCACCCAGACACTCACTATGCTGTGGAACAACATCCCAGTACATGTGAGGGCAAGCACCTCGCTGGCCTTGTGTTAGTATTTACACATGGATGACTGAGTTGATTTATTTAAGTAACCTTCTAACTGAATATTTACATTAGCACATTGTGAATGTTTACATTTCGTTGGTCTATTTTACAGTAGTCATAATCATACGGTTTATGTGTATATATTATGGTTCATTTATATTACTAGGTGTCTGCAGTTCTGTTAATATATTGGCACAATCCGTAGGACATATATATGTATCTTACACAGTCAGACATTTGGAAAACATTTTATGTTGGTTCATGTTTCATATATGTACATATATTTCTATTTTCCGATGAAGACTGTACCTTTCGAAGCAATGTCTGATGTCCTCACTGTGTGGGATCTGTAACCCAAGTAAGGTTTGTTCGCTTGTCTGCCTTTAAGGCATGTAATTAGTACCTAGCACATGTAATGTACTGACCAATTAATGCTTGTAAATGTAGTAGGTTGGACTGCATTGTATGTAGTCTGAATAAGTCTGCTTATGAAGCAGACGAAGTGAGCTCCAATAGACTATGGTGACTGCCTTTAATTCTTGGTGTGCTCTGGTTGGTCACTGGCGGTCCCTACAGTCCTTCGGCTTTGCTTCAGACTTCATCAGTCGGTTGTCTGTGTTTCTTGTCTGGGGACTGTCATCTGTAGTCCCTATGTGTATGACTTGTGTAATGCCTTACTACGGCAGTGTAATTCCACCGGGTTTGCAGTTATGGGTGCCATCTTAGTCATACGCTTGTCCATCCATGTGAATTGCCTACTATACACTGGTATAGGGCTGTACACATTTCACACCTGCATTTTGCATTCCCCGGAGTATGGCGTGCATTAATAGCGGGGGGTGCCGCAGGTGCTACGCACGTCCCTCCCAGGCGGGACAAAGGATTGCCTGCGAAACAACACGAGGCCAGATTCTACATACCCAGACTCCCTTGACTGCAACAGTGCACAGTACCCATTACACATCCTTCATGTGTGCTGGACTGTGATGTGGACGCAGCTGAATGGACCCGATACCCTGTGTATTTCTGTGCATGTGTGCTGCAGTTCATGGACAGCTATCATCAACATTGAACACGCTTGCGTGCATATGTGTACCTGTGACGTGGTGGCGACAATGAGATCACGTGAGTAATGCAGGAAGCTAGCAGGCATTCTCTGAACAGAATTTTTGGGTCCTACAATGGACACCGATGTGCATATGTCAAGTTAAATGTTGCTGGACTGTGTCCACCTGCCCAGTGCTTTTCACTGCTGGTGTATGTTCCCCAATCGCGGATGTCTGTTTGACTACCCATTCCACATGGTGCTACATAACCAGCTGATTTAGTACTGTGAACAAATTACATACATCCAAAGATGCTGGTTAGCAACTGCTTCATATACACCTCAGACATCCCAATGGGACATATCCGTCACTATATTACCAATATAACACCACGGAACATGTTGCTTACCTATGCATCCATTTAACCATGTTGTCTTCATAGGTGGGAATGCCATAGTTTACATAATATACCTGTCGTTGTGTATGTGCCATTAGTATGTGTTCCACAGGTCGCACATCTGTTCCGCTGTGCGGTGGCGGGTGCTCCTCAGTCTGTTGCTGGCAGATTGAGTGCTGTGTGCGCCCGGTGTTGGCACGACAGTCCTGCTTTGTATGTGGAATGTCAACTGTAGTCCCTATGTGTATTTCCTGTGTTATGCCTTCCAGCGGCTATGTCATTTACCGGGTTTGCAGTTGTGGGTGCCATCCTGCCCATACGGGTGTCCATCCATGACAATTGCCTACTGGACACTAGTATAGGGCTGTACACATTCCACACCTACATTTAGCATTCTCCGGAGTATGGTTTGCATTATTAGCGGAGAGTAAGGCAGGTGATCGCACACATCCCTCCCAGGCGGGAGAAAGGATTGCCTGCGAAACAACACCGAGCACAGAGTCTACATACCCAGAATCCCTTGACTGCAACAATTGACAGTACCCATTACACATCCGTCATGTGTGCGGGACTGTGATGTGGGCGCAGTTCTATGGACCCGGTACCCTGGGTATTCCTGTGCATCTGTGCTGCATGACATGGACAGCTATCAGCGACATTAAACACGCTTGCGGTGCATATGTGTACCTGTGACTACAATGAGTTCCGTTAGTTGATTAAATAAGGCGGAAGAGCTGTCTTTAGACAAATTTTTGGGTCCTACAATGGACACCACTGTGCATATGTAAAGTGTAGAGCTTGTCGGACTGTGTCCTTGTGAGCACTGGGTTTCACTGATACTGTGTGTTCAGGAATCGCGGATGTCTGTTTGACCACCCATTCCACATGGTGCTACATAACCAGGTGATTTAGTACTGTGGACAAATGACATACATCCAATGATGCTGGTTAGCAAATGCTCCATATAAACCGCAGGCGTCCCAATGGGACATATCCGTCACTGTATTTCCAATATAACACCACTGGAACATGTTGATTACCTATGCATTCATTTAACCATGTTGTCTTCATAGGTGGGAATGCCATAGTTTACATATCCTACTTGACGTTGTGTGTGTGCCATTAGTATGTGTTCCACAGGTCGCACATCTGTTCCGCTGTGCGGTAGCGGGTGCTCCTCAGTCTGTTGCTGGCAGGTTGGGTGCTGTGTACGCCGGTGTTGGCACGGCGGTCCTGCTTTGTATGTGGAATGTCAACTGTAGTCCCTATGTGTATTTCCTGTGTTATGCCTTACAGCGGCTATGTCATGTACCCGGGTTTGCAGTTGTAGGTGCCATCCTGGCCATACGGGTGTCCATCCATGACAATTGCCTACTGGACACTAGTATAGGGCTGTACACATTCCACACCTACATTTAGCATTCTCCGGAGTATGGTTTGCATTATTAGCGGAGAGTAAGGCAGGTGCTACGCACACATCCCTCCCACGGGGCGGGAGAAAGGATTGCCTGCGAAACAACACCGAGCACAGCGTCTACATACCCAGAATCCCTTGACTGCAACAATTGACAGTACCCATTACACATCCGTCATGTGTGCGGAACTGTGATGTGGACGCAGTTCTATGGAGCCGGTACCCTGGGTATTTCTGTGCATCTGTGCTGCATCACATGGACAGCTATCAGCAACATTAAACACGCTTGCGGTGCATATGTGTACCTGTGGCGACAATGATTTCAGATGCGCATTGAAATAAGAAATTATTCGATTCTTTCCACAATTTTTGGGTCCTACAATGGACACCACTGTGCATATGTAAAGTGTAGAGCTTGTCGGACTGTGTCCTTGTGAGCAGTGGGTTTCACTGATGCTGTGTGTTCAGCAATCGTGTATGTGTGCTTGACTACCCATACTGTGTTGTGCTACAGGAACCATGTCTTCCGACACCAGAAACCAATGCTATACATCCAATGTTGCAGGTTAACAACCACTTTCATACCATACCCAGAGGTCACGATTGGGAGGTATTGCCACTTTATTATCGGAACAACACCCCAGACTGTGTACATCATGGGAACTTAAGGCCAATCTTACGAGACATTTCCAATTGTAATTGGCAGACACATGTCAATACATGTATGATAACACATATTGTCATGCAGAAGTTGATCTATGTTATTTGGACATTGGCTTCTGCTTTTGGCATCCGTTGCTGTGAGTGTTGCCAGTTACCATACACATTGCTTGCTCACAGGCAGACTACACAATACTGCGCAGTACTGTGGTCTCCTTTAAGGACCCTGAGCCAGTGGTCGATGGTTCGGCAGCCACTGCATCAATCACATTGCCATCTACCAGTACCTACAGGACTGCATGAGCCAGTCATTCACTTACCCAACTGTGGTTCACTGTACCAATGCCAAGCATCCAGTGTGGTGTACCCCAGCCATACACAAAATGTACAACACGAGGAGGTGGCTACTACAAGGTGGAGCAGACACCTTGTGAGGTGTGACACCCTTGGTCATCATATGTGTAGACTTACACACTGTCATGAAATAGTCCAGGGCACATTCCACAGATATACCTACATGGACCTGGCTAACAATCATACCACCTTCAGTTGCTATGCTGGACACCTGGGAGCTCAGTCCCACATATGCTCTGACTGGGTTCACATAGAGGTGGGGTTTACTCAACATACACACATTGCCAACATACAGGCTGACAAGTCCAGTGAGGACATCTCCACACCCTCCCCACACATGAGGTGATGTGTGTACCACAGGTTTGTGGTCACCAAATGTTCTGTGACACACAGGTGGGACATGCTCTCTCCAGGGTAGTGGACATAGCATCGATGAGACCAGCTGGTGACCCGCTGTGTACTCCACTATCTCGGTTATGAATTGGACACACAGTTAGGACAGCTATTTCTTTGTAGCCTCACCTCAGGTAGGGTACCCAGGTTGTGTCACATGGCAACTGTAGTCCCACGTCAGAAGGCCAATACCTCCACTGAGGCTGGTTATTCCTGTCCCATTACCCTGAGGAGACCTATCTGCAAAGACATGGGGAGGGATCATACTGTGGCTCGTACATGACTGCATAGGGGACATACTTACTTTGCCTCACACACGGTTTGTCTTGTTCAGTGGCGGTTCATGCCTTTAAAGCATGGTTGACATTTTCAGGACAGTCGCCGAGGCCACTGATGGGGTGTTGCAGTCCATACAGCCTACCTCGACCTGGCAAAGCCCTTCATCACATTACCCCACTCAGGTATCGTTGATAAACCCATTGGCTGGGATGTGAACACGCACATCACAGAATGTGTTGTAAACTGTCTATGTGACACAACCCACACGGTCATAGTTGCTGGCAGCATATCAGACCTACTGCCTGTCAGAAGTGGTGTCCCATGGGGCCCTTCCATGTGTGCACTCCTGTCATACACCTACATCTTCACGGTACAGGCACACACAGGGGTGCTATGGGCAACAGTGTTTGTAGATGACTGCAACACAGGTGCCATAGTGGGACAGACATCTGACACAGATATCCTTCGAAGGCGCCTCCCAGATATGCATATCTGCTGTCAGGGACATGTCCCACAGCTAAATGCAACGTCATGCAACATCATACCTGTGGAGAAGTACTAGGTCACCCCTGTCCAGCATATAGGTGGCTGTCCACTCAGCACAGGGGTGATTACCAGGAATCAGGGGACAGTGTTGGATGGTCACCATTCATTCCACACACACGTTGCTATCGTGGTTGTGTGGGTCTTCTACATTGCCCACCTGTTGGTGCAGGGATTCACATCTACATCAGGCTAGGTCATTGTTCCCTTGTACCCATTCGTGTTACACCTATGATCTACTACATTGCCCCATTCAGACTGTATCTGACCATACACCTACAGCAGCTGTGAAGCCCACATAGGTTGATCGTTGTACAGATGCAGGATGACACCATTTTGTGTAATGCTGCCCCACATGTAGGACCCCTGCCACATCCGTCACATACCTGCTGTTTGTTGTTGGCCTGTGCCTGACATACAAGGCCATGTCAACCCATATGTCATGTGTATGCTTCACCTACTGTATCCGCATCCCTCAGAATCACTAGGGCAGGTGACATTTACCTTGTCACGGTCATTCATGGGATGTGTTTGGGTGACACATATATCACCCAGACAATCATTATGCTGTGGATCTACATCACAGTACATGTGAGACAGACATCCTTCCTAGCCTTGTTCGCAGCTATGTTGTCCATTGGATGGAGGATTGCAGGTATAGGCCAGGGATTACATCATTATCACTGCTTGGCGGAGATACAGCAATATCATGGGTATTTCATCTGAAGCACAGAAGGTTGGCAAAGTCATCCTAACTATGGTGTAGTATTATGGCTGGGCCTGGGACGATGGCCTACCCTGTACCTATGGGCGTGTGAACCTATATTCATAGTTTGTCACATGTACAATTGTCTATCCACTATAGTCTTTCGCCACTGTATATTTCTGTGGCACATGATTGTCCTCTGTATTACATGCAGGTATGCTGTGTACATTGCACATACGTCACAGTTGATGACAGTGTATCTGTGTCCCTAACACTGTGATACTGAGGACTACCACACATCCTTCACAGCATTCCATGCATATGTCCATTCTATTCTTCTTTGGCCTATGGGGGGGTGTTAAGGCAAACATTACTCAAGTCCCTGTTTGTGCATGCTTCATGTTGGTGTTTGACCAGGCTCCGTTGCAGTCATGTGTTGGACAGTAGTGTGTCTGTGTGTTTGCCATGTGTTTTATTGCCAGTACATCTGTGGGAGGTGTAGTTGGCACATGTTCCTCTTTGCAGGGACACCCATCCTGGTGTTTGTGTCATGCATCTGCACTTGGCACGTGCCATATGTCCTGTACTATTCCCACAGTCGTGTATGCCTTCATGCACTACTACTGCATGTTACTGGCTGTGTGTATGTGGTACACATGGACATTGTGATGTTTGTCTTGACCTATTCCAATGCTAGAGCGTAAACATCTGTCAATTAAGTCTTTTAAATCAAACTGTAACACTCATTCGTATTTTCAACATGACACTCATTAACACAGGAAGCTGGGATTAATAACATTTTATTACTGTGCAGCAGGAGGCAAAGGAGTATGCAGTCAAAGTTTAGACATTTGTTCAACTCTATACATGTTACATCTGTATGAGCATTCTGTATACTATCATCTTTTGCACACATTAATGATGTTGTCAGTCACAAGGCATTTACATTGCTAGAGTACAGAACATTGTATTCCTACAACAGTGCTCAGGTAATGCTTATTACATGTTTTCCCATGAGGATAGCCCAACCTTGCGAGACACATATTCAGTTAGACTGTACTTTGGTAAGTTCTGCTCTGACACGGTTCCAACACTGTTCATATTCAGTCCTCACTCCGTGTCATACTAGGTTCCTGTGTCTCTCTGCTGAGCAGCTGTACTCTGTGTTACAGCTCACAAGCCTATCCTCCTCAGTAGAAGGATGACAGATATACCTGTACATACATGTATTATTCTGTAACCGAGCAGATGACTAATGCTGACTGACATACACCTGCTGCACTGGTTACTGCTAGGGTTAGGGTTCAATCACACTGCAGCTACACTACAAGCAATTACATGCATGAGAAGCTGTACTGCTATATTGTCAGGTAGAATAATATGCATTATACACTATTAGCTTCTAAAGTTGCACGTCATATTATGTTTAAATATGCATTTTGCTAACATTCTCCCTCCTTTGATTGCTTCTACTCTATCCAGAGACATATACAACATTATTTCATTCCTGGCGTCTTCCTCTGTGGAGCGTTTAACTAGGCAGGTAATTTGATGTACATTGCAAGTAGGATTGCATTTTCTATTGACAAATACCACTACAGGTCTTGATCCATAGTCTCGGGTACAGGTATGTTGCCAGAGTCCTGACTAATACTTACATGCACAGTATCCGCACTAGACACATGCTCCCAATATGAGCAGAACAACACAAATGGCATTCATGATATTCAGTATGACTGACCCCATCCACCCAATGGTTTGTGGAAATGGTTCGGCAGTGGGTTTGGGCCTGTTTCCGCCATGGATGACACCTGCTATATTACCTGTAGGTGGGCGTTGCTTTTGGTCTCTTCATGTGGTAGTTGGACACAGCGATCTTCTTCAGTAAGCGCGCGCGTACCAATTCTCAGCGCCACGGTGCAGTCGTGCACTATTACATTTTGTGACACAACAGTTCTCATTGCATCCAGTTCATCAGTCACATGTTCAGGGCGGAAGTCACATTCATCCTTCCTCCGACAGTTTTGATAACTTCCTCTGTTCCTGATTGCTTTCACTACTCCAGAAGCTGGGGTGTTCCAGCCCAGGTTGTGGCGCTGTCACTGAAGTCCATATGAATCGGTATTCCTTTATCTCTTGCAGAGGACTGACATGTCAGAACAGCTTCCATTTCACCCACTGGATTAGTAGGTTTCCGACTGTGTTCCCAGTTCTTGAGCTATATGTGTTATAGTTAGTTTCGCACCCACAGGCAATTGTACAGTATGTCATGTGACTGGAGCCAGATAACCCAAATAACAACTGCGGACCAATTCCCAGGTAACCATTGCTATGCTTATTTCCCACAAACAACATAACTATATTCTACTTTATTACTGATGCGGGTTACCTCTGCATGTAACAAATTCCTGTCTCTAACAGAGTACTGTTTATACAATTCAGGATGTTTCTGCACATCCTTCAACATTATTCTCATGATGTTTCAATACAAATTAGGAATGGTGCTACAAGTAGTACTGTGATCTTTGGCTGTTATATGACATTCGTAAGACACAGTTATGTTACAAATACTCCCACCAACTGCAACTGTACCATGTTTATGATAACATACAATTCCTTTTTGTGTAACAGGTAAGTACATTGCCACGTTGTCCTGTGATCTCACAGAACCTGTATCAAAGTGTAGATATTCACAAGTCTCAATCTATCCCCAAGGGGACCACATGCATCGGAAGTCCTCCATATGATGTAGGTATGGCAGTACAAACACAGCAATTTAAAGTGTTCCTGGTCTCTATATGCACCGCATCATGCCTAGGTATCTGTTGAGGTGTGGAAGACACTCTGTGGCCAGTTCATCACGTATCAGTATTTGTATCCGTGTAGTTATATGCAGGTGAGGTCCTGGAAATTGTAACGTAAACACAAACATGGTTAATAGGTGTATAATCATTAGGACAGCAAACATAAATGTCTTTGGGGTTGCTTTGTATTGTTATACAGTCTTCGCCGGGTGATTCGGGCTCTTTGGTATATCAGCTACAAGATGTCAATCAGACTTGATATCCTTTACCAGTTTGAGAAATGTGAGGTGGACCCAGGACGACCTCTCTGCAAACTTTACTGCGGTAGGCGTTGCCAACAGTACCGGTACAGACATTCGCACTGTCCACTTGGCAATAATGTTCTTTGGATAACAGTGACATACACACAGGATACTGGTGTCAGCTATGCTTCCGTCTTCGTTTGCTCTTATCTGTAACAGACTTTAACTGAGGAACAGTGTTACTAGTTAACAATCCTCTCATGTCACCTACTACTGAGTCATCGACCTCCGGCTCTGCAGGCATGACAGCTTTCCACTCTGGCACATGATATGCCATTCCACATACTACTTGAAGTGGGTGCAGCACTTTACATTTGGAACTGTTGTCATGCTCAGCAATGCTAGAGGTAGACAGCTCATGTAACTTCGTCTGGATGTCACCCACCCAACTCCTCTACTTATTTCTCGGGATCCCATTCTGCGGCGGCAGCAGTCGTGCTGAGTGTGGGTTGTACATGCAATTGACATTCATGGTAATATGAAGTAATCCCCAGGTAAGCGTGATTGTCTGGTTAACTACATGTGTTCTATTGTCACTGTAGCTTCTTTACAGCATGCCAGATCTAGGGATACTTAATTTTACTGGCACCTTTGCCACTGCTGCTGCATCCGGATTACTGGTTGGGAATGCTTCTACCCATTTTGATTATCTATATGTGTAATCGCTAAACAGTCTTTGTTCCCTTCACATTTATGCAGATGTATGAATTCCATACAAATAGCACGGAACAGTTAGGGTGGTGTAGGTAAACTCACTCCCTTCGGTTTAAATACTCCCTGTGCATGATATCTCGGCAAGCGTGACACGCTGCTCATGAGGTTTGTATGTGGTTCGTAATTCCGTATGTTAGGGGTATTCTGTTAACCAAATGTACCATCCCCCCTGTTGAGACATGTCTGTACCCATGGCTCCACAAAGCCGCATATCTGAATATATTAGGCGTTAATATTGGCTTTCTCACTGTGGATATGTGCAGTCCGTGTTCAAGGATTGCTCCTCGTCATAACCACGTCGGCTTTTCTGCTTTCGTAGTTGCTGTTTGCATTGTTTGTACAGTTTCTACATCTAAACAGTCTGAGGTTTGTCATTCCTCATTCACACAGACACTTTCCAACTGTGTCGCTGCTTGTTTTGCAGGTGCATGAGCTCATGCCTCAACTTTCCTACTGTTATCCTGTTGCATTCTATGCCCTGCACATTTACAATTACCTACTTCAGTGGGTAACTGCATGTAGTGTAATGCATTCAGGTTCGTATGCGCATGATTAATCGGTTTACTGGTGGATGTTATCATTCCCTATTCTTCCACTGCTGCTCATAAACATGCACTGCACAGACAACAGAATGACTATCGGGACATATGTCCACACATCATTTTAACGCTACAGTACAAGCACGTGTTAAAGCTATCTATTCTGCTGCTTGAGCAGACACGTTATGCTGCAGGGTTTGGCCGTCTACAATGTCATTATCAATAACTACTGCATAAACTACTTCATTCGTTCCTGTAGGACTCTGTCTACATGATCCGTACACATTAACTGTCACCTCTGCATCATCTAAGGGTATATCAGTGTTATCATGTCTGTGTGTAGTTATTTAAGCCATTTCGTATAGGCTACTGTGTGATGTGCCATACACAGGTGTCAGGCGTGACGTTGTTAGGTAGCATTGTGTACAGCGTTCAATCACCATGTGAGGTTGACTCAGTGGTATGGTCAGACATGACACATGTGTAGCACGAGTCAGGAATTCTATCTTCTCTTGCAGCAGATTGATCGCAACTGCATGACACATTCTCACAGTGAGAGGGTGGTCTAGTAACATTACGGCCGGGCCTGTACTGCCATGGGTGCTACAACAACTGCCTGTACACAATGTGGCAGTGACCATGCCACAGTGTCCAACTGCAATGAGTAGTCATCTATTTGGCGTTGCTTACTTCCCTGCTGTTGCATCAAGACTGTCGTCATATATCTCCGCTTACAATCTACGGTCTGACAACATGTGTTATGATTATTCACGAGACCTACTACAGCTGTTAAGGCTATCAATCGTTCTAGTCTGCATAACGCTGTTTCTGCTACTGTAATCCGGTGTACTATGTGTTGTGCTGCCATAGGTGTATTAAAGGTTAAGGCAAACAATACAGCGGATTCCACAGCATTGTTTGGTATCCAGATTTAACATGTGTTAGTCGGCCCAGACACGACATCATTCCCTTCTTGTTAGTTGGCTTGGGTGCTTATTATATTGCTACCTTCCTATCGTCATGTGATGTTCTACCCTACTTGGATACCAGATATGCCATGTAATTGACCTGTATTCTCTGTATTTGCAATTTATGCTTGCTTACTTTATGTCCCTGTTCTGCTGATTATCTCAATAATGCTATTGTATCTTCCATACATTGCTGCTGGGTAGGGGCCGCAAGCAGAATATCATCAATTAAAGTGGAGCTTGACTGGCCCGGGTGGAGTTGACACGGAATGTAGCTAGCCATCCCTGTGAGAATATCGTTGTACTTTCACAGTAGCCACGCGATAGCCGGGTATGGCTGTATCTGTCACCCTGACTGTACAAGCAAAGCAATACGAACTATGTGGATGTATAGGTATTGCAAAGTAAGCATAGCTTATATGTACCACGGTAAGATACTTCTGTGGCATGTTCATAGCATTGAATATAGTGTGTGGGTCTGGCACCAACGCTACCCTAAGTATTCTTACATTATTTACAGCTTATACATACTGTACCATCCGCCATTCCCCTTTTGGTTTCCGATCAGGAGATACAGGGGTATTGCATGGTGAATAAGCGGTTACTTTGTGGATGAAATTCCCTCTCTGACATTGCAGATATCTACTGGTGTCCACGGTCTATACGCTACGGGGGTTGGGTCCTGGCCTTCCTGTCCTGCATGATGGTTCGGTACTTCAATTAATTGACAGATATCCTCACTCTGTTTTAGTACTGTGTTCTTACTCGGGTGTCCCTAGGTATGTTACGTGTTTGGGATGTGGTTTCAATAGCTTCTATTACATTTGTTCGTTGTGCTACCTCTGTTGCCACAGGATAGCGATGTGGGGACTAGCCTGCCCTCCCGCTTAATATCCTGCATGTGGTATCTGAGGTGGTAGGGTGTTGTGGGGGGGGGGGCGGTCGGTACTACTGTATTATGATCTTCTCTGTGTATGCATGATGCTTAGCCATTTGTAGTGTTCTATTCCCTTGGTACACTAGCTCAGTCCACCGAGTTACAAAGCGGAAACACAATTGTCGCTGTTTTGTAGCCTGCAGAGCCTAGGGCCGCCACCTTTTACAATGCACAATGTGGGACATTAGTGTTGGAGCGTGTAATTTGCCTGGAAAATGCATACCCACGGCCAGTACATAGGACAGGTATTCACGTTTTGCCAGGAGGCGACCAATTGTTGTAGCATTTCAGTTGCTTATTCTGTTTATTATTATATTTTGCTGTTCCACATACAAATTTACTGTTTTACGCTACCATCTTGATATATATCTGGGAAATGTTTGTCCTGAGATATCAGGACATTTGACATTGTTCGGTTTATTTACAGGACACGACTGGCCAGAGGGCATATCCCTCTCAGGGTGGAACAGGTGTTTACCTTGGAACATATGCATCAAATTTTCAGGGATTACAATGTTTCAGTAACGATATGTTGCCTAATATACCATCAATGTCATATTTATTACCCCATTTTGCTGCGTAACTCACAATTATGTGCTCTCTGCGATTGCATATTCTTCCGTCACCCGTCAAGCGGATCACATGATCTGTTGCTTGATAATCTCCCATATCCTCTACACGACTGCTACGTACCCTTCTGTCATAACACGTGTGTCTCCTTCCCTGTATCCACTGTAGTGTCTACAATCACTATTTACTCTGCTGTGTGTTCCCCTGACCTATGTTCAGATTTAACAGTATGTGGGTAGGTCTTGACCCGATATCACTACTGTTAACAGAAACACAATGTAGTCTGGTCCCTGATCTACAATAGACACAAAAGGCAGACACTCCTTACCTGGGCCTCCTGTTTAAGGCTGCACGTTTTCTTCTTGGGATCCAGTTTTCCGCTTTTCAGCCACAGATCAGACAGTAAACAGCCTCTTTACACACAACAATTCAGTCGGAGGTCTTTTCATTCAAGAAGAACCATTTATGCATATTCTCCAGCGTACATGTCTAACCAGCCATGCACTCTGACCTGTAGCTTACCAAGGGAATTCGGATTACAAGGATCACGATGTGAAATAAGTTGTTACAACCAGACTGTAGTTATCAGTAGGCTTTTCTAAGTGACAGCCGATAACACAGGAGGCTCGGGTTCGGAAAGTTTTAGTAGTGTACACAGGCAGGCTAAATAATGTACAGTCCAAGTATGAGAGTTTTGTCTGACTCTATACAGTAAGCAGTTTCTTTATATAGTGTTTACAATCAGCTTTTGCCCACCTTACTGGCGTGGTCGGTCACAGGGCATTTCCATCACTATGGTCCGCAATAGTCTATACATACGTGGGTGCTGGGCTCGTGCTTTTAAATTGTTTTCTCATGGGAATAACACAGCCTTGCAAGGCACCTTGTACATTACAGTATCCTTTTGTGATTGTAGCTGTTTCAAGGACCCTAGACTGTTACGATACAGTGGACAGTTAATTTCTTAATCGTTGCTTTGTCTCTCTGGTAGGGAGTTGTACTGCTATCTTCCATTGAGCTCACAAGGCCATCCTCCTCTGGGGAAGGAGTGCTGTTATGCATGTACATACATTTATTGTTCTGTAACCCAGCAAATAATTAATGATGACAGACATGAGCCTGCTGTCCTGCTTACTGCCAGGTTCAGAATTCCATCACAGTACAGCTTAGCTTCACCAATTACATGCAGGCTTAGTTCTACTGCCATATTATGCGGTACAATTCAATACATTATATAGTATTTAGAGTGTAAACTGGAACTTCATATGTGTTTCTATATATTTTATGAACAACATCCATCCAGCCATATGCATGTTGTTCCGTCCTTTACCTTGACCGTGTGTATTTGTCCGTCCAGCCACGCTAATCTCCACATGTGATGTCCCAGTTTCCCCTTCTTTGCCTGTAGCACCCTGTTAGGGCGTCCTGTGTGGTAGGCACCTGTTCCGCTATATGTGATCGACTTCACTGCAAAGATAATCATCGATGCGGTGGTCCAACGACCGACTTGTCCACATGTGTACACTTATGTGCACCGTGTCGTATGCAAACCTAGATGGTTTGGGCGGGTACATACTACATGCGGATGTACACATTCTGCTGACACATTCACATGCAGCCATTTACATATCTGTACCTGCGGTGGGTTGGTGACATGTGGAGTGCGTATTTGCCAGCGTGGCATTGCCTAACACAAACTTCTTACCACAGTTCAGGTATGCACATTGTGTGTGGTTGTATAGCTGCACCACGGATGCTAGCAGGTTTGGGTGCAGGGGTATACATGGGTGTGACTGACATGTACAATGAGGCTATTGTGTAGTACATCCGAATGCATGGGTTCTGCTTCTGGATATTACACTTCATCATACACCATCCAGTGTATTCAACAGAAACGTTGCTGGGTCTGGGATATGTTGCTATGCACATGTTTGCCTGTGTTTGAGGTATCTTGCTTCCTTACTGTTGTTATGTCAGCACAGCTACCCGGCTATGTACTGTCACTACTGCTTGTGACCATTATGGTTGGCACCTTTTCCAATGCCCATAGTGGGGCATGTTATGTGGACACTTGAATTTGCAGGACTACACATACCCAGGGCTAGTGCAGTTGACAGAACTTCACTTGTTTGCCATACTATGAGCTTATTCTGTAGACGTTTGGGTTCCTTATTTATTTTCTTATGCCATGTCTGTGTTCCATATCGTAATGTATATGTTTTATGCTACTATTTACATGTATATTGCGGGAATTTGCGTGGCAGGGGATCGGAGGTCATTTTCTACTTTCACGATTGTTGCAGGGACACGACTGTCCAATCAGGGACTGTCCATGGCACATTGGGACAGCAGGTAACCCTGGTGACCATGCCCATGTCGCTGCTGGGGTTTCCACCTTTTCCATTTTCCGATCTGGGATATTTCCGGGACTCACATCTGACTTTACAGGCCGACACATACAACCGGTCACTATATAGCATAGAAATTCACTTGTTTGCCTAAATAATATGCTTATTATTGTGGCAATTTCCTTTCTTATTCTGTTTATTGTGTCATTTAGGTATTTCTGTTACAGAAATAACCAATTCATGCTACCATTACATTACATCACGGGATATCATTGTGTCCTACAATCGTAGCACATCAGCCATTTCTAATCGTTTTTGGGACACAACTGTCCATGGAGAGACTGCCCCAACCAAAGTGGGACAGGTGGTGACCTTAGTCGCTGCTCCTATGTCGGTGCGGCGCGCTGACATGCGGCTGTACACCTTCTCTGAGTGTAAACACTGACAGTGCATTGCGGGACGAAGGCGGTCTTATCGTATCCTTTGCTCCTTGGGCGGGTACACTTATGCCTTCGTGGCTTCTATTTGCTTCTCCGTTAATTTGGGGCCGGGGACTATGTTGCATACTGTGCGTGCGTTTCATTCTGCACAGGACCTGGCTGCTGCCATTACTATTGTGGGCGGACCGTGGCTGTCAGCACATTAGGTTGCTCACCTCATGCCGGCTTAGACACGCCTCCAGACGCATCCTACCTGGGCTCGCTCACGTACACTATGCACGTGTCTGTGATTCCGGTGCACTCTCATTAATATGTATATGGCGCTACTGCGCCGGATATTCCATGCACCGCCGGCGCAGGCCTTACGCCGGCCTTGCGCCGAGCTTCATGAATCCCGGGGGGTATCTTATCTAAGTCAATATATACAATATTAAATATTCAAAAAATTGATTAAAAATATTCAGAATATTAATTACAAAAAGTTAATTTGAAAATACAAGTATAAATATCAGCAATAAAATCTACACATATATATATATATAAAATTTAAAATATCGAGATTTAAAATGTACAGATGTTAAAATATAAAATGAATGTTAAAAGCTTTTTCACCATCTACAGCTTAGCTGCCCTCATTTTTAATACTGGGGTTATGGAAATAACATCATTTAATCCTGGTGGTTTATTTGCTTCTAAATATAATTGCCAAAGCAGCTCTTTGTATTCAATTGATGTTTCCCATTGTCCTCCCCTTATATCTTTTTCAACTACTTCTAAAACAAAGAAATTGTAAACTGCTAAGGGACAATCCATTTTGTGTCTATACAAAGCATTCTTGGAATTATTTGTTCTCATTTCATAATAATGTTCATAAATCCTTCTTTATAATTTTCTTTCGGATTTTCCAACATAAAATGCTTCACATACTTTACATAGGGCTAAATAAATGATACCATTTGTATCACAATTGGCAAAATACTTGCTCTCTATTAAGATGGCCCTGCTTTTAATATAAATGGTGTTGTTAGCACAAATATACATACACTGTGAACACTTGCCACATTTAAAAGTACCTACTTTAGTTCTCTTAATTCTTTTCTGTCCTTTTTGACCTTCTAAAATAGATTTTAAATTTCTACCTCTACGGTAAGTACATCTCAATGGTTCCTTAAAAAGGTGACTAAGATCTGATAATTCCCCAAATTTCATCCATTCTTCTTCTAAAATCTTTCTAATGTGGACTGCCTGTCCACAATAATCCATAATAAAGTTGTTTTCCCTTCCTGTATCATCCACTGCTCTTTTAGATGTTTCCCCCATAATTCGACTTCCTAAGATAGGTTTAAATCTCCCCTTTCTCTCATCTCTAACTTCCTTCTCTATGCTTCTAATCAATGTTGGCGGGTATCCTCTTTCAGTAAACATTTTATAAAGATTGTCACATTCTTCATTGAAGTCAAATTCTCTTGATATCATTCTGCTTGCCCTTACATACTGCCCCTTAACTATCCCTTTCTTCTGGTGGTAGGGGTGTGCACTTCCAAAGGACAAGTAGGAATTAGAATACGTTTTCTTTCTATATATCTTGGAAAAGAATCCTGTTTCACCCTTACCAACATTGACATCCAAAAATTTTAATTCATCCTTATCACTTTGAAATGTGAATTTTAAGAAACCAGTAGATTCAGAAATGTGTTTATAAAATAATTAGTCATCTGTACCAACCCATAAGAAACACATATCATCAAGAAAGCGCTTATAAAGCTTAAGCATAATGGCAACACTTTTTAGATAAGGAAATATGTATTCATATTATCAAATTGTATAGGGATATATATGTTTTTTAATGATATGAATATGTGTCAGGAAAATGCATGTTTGTTAGTTAATAATGTATTAAAGATGATGCTAAATTTTGATGTAAAGTTCAGTATAAGTTTAGTAAGCTGTTTAGCTTTTAGTGTTTGTTTGAACTAATTAATTGTCTTTAAGTGTATGATTGTCAATTAGTGATGTTAATATATAAGAGCATGAGTTTGAGGGCTTTATGTTGTCTGATGAAGTGAAGCGTAAACGAAAACGTATTGTGGAGTGTTTCAAGCGTTAATGTATCAGTTGTTGCACCATTAAATCAATGAACTTTCAACTGCAGCTTTATTTCCTCATAGTGCTTTTTACGGAGTATAGGCATGCATGAGCATACTGGTCACATGACTCACTGTGACTGTGAGTGCATGGGTACTGCAACAAAATGTCTGGGCAGCACAATGTGCTATAGTAGTAATTCAGAAACAGTGACACCTAGTTGCTTTATTAGAGTAACTGCTGCACTACATGGTCCTTGTTAGCATGATATGATATGGTACATTAACACCCTCTTGTGTAACATTATTTAATGCCATACAATTGCAAAACAGAAGAATTTCAAGAGAGAGTTTGTAGACATACATTTTTATAAAGTAACTGGAGGAGTTACAGAGTTTCAGAAGTACTGACTGGTGAAAAACATCAGCAAAAGCAACAAACTTGTGGTGGATGTCAGTTACACTGAAGCCGACATTATAAATGTAGATGTAACTTGGACTCAAGGGTACTGTCATGACCCTGCAGGGTCTGCCTGTGGTTTTGGGAAGCAAAGGTGCACAATAGAAGTATTGTGAATCATATGGGATAAGAATCTTGGAATAACAGAGCCACATATCTGTGGCAGTGCTACAAACTATAAGGATGCTGAGATTGGGCATAGCACTAACAGTAGTTAAAAAGCACTTTTGCATATAGGTTTGGGAAACAGTTCTCAATTGGTGGGATAGAGAGGCTGTGAATTGTATCAGTTATATCAATTATGGAAAATAAACAGTTGTATAAAGGAGGAAGAGGAGGAGAGGTAGCCAAATGTGTGGTCATCCAACCACATGAGCGTGCACACACACACACACACACACACACACACACACACACACACACACACACACACACACACACACACACACACACACACACACATACACTAGCATATGCACACACTAGCTGATGTTCTCAACACATCCTGGAGAACTGAGTACTGCTGCAGACCTTCCACAGACATGGCATGCATCTTCTGGGTAAAGCTGCTGAATATAATCCATATGGGGACATCAGTTTTCAGAGAGGGTATAAGATGCAAATCCTGTTGGTGACTATATTAAATTACTGCAACAAGTATGAATGAAACTTATTGATATGATACTGCAGGCAAAGGAAAAGGCCTGGGATAGTTGAACATACATGCTGACCCCACAGGGTGGATAACTCGTGCAGATGTGCCTCAATGAGGTTGAGGAGTTTTTGGTGACATGTTGCTGGCTAGGTGGAGAGTTTTCTAAACTGGTCATTTAGATGTGGGAGCTGGGTTGTTACCAAGAACCCATGTGTTAATTAGGGATGCAACAGTTTAACATTGTCCAGTTAAGGACAGTATAGCACACTTTCATGCATTGGAAGGGAAGGGTTAATCAAGGATCACCCACATAACTGCCTTCCCAGGTACCTCTGGTCTGCTACTGCACAAACTTGCATGACAAGGTATGTACATCAATCATGCCTTGCCTGTATTTTCATATGTAGTGCTATGCATGCCTCTCCTTCTTTGTTCCTGTTGCCCCACCCATATGGGCTCATGCATTCCTCATATCCTGTTCTGTCTCTGACAAAATGTGTTCTCGGGGCTGAAGCCTCTTCATCACCAAAATTCCCCACACCATTTCTTTTGCCTTCGCCCTGAATAGTAGACTCTGGATTCTAATCCACGTGGCACAGCCCTTCCAGCTTGTCTCCTGGATACCGAGGATATCCAGCTTCCTCCTTACCATCATGCCATCCATTTCCAAGCTGTGTACTGTCAGTGAAGCTATGCTGAGTGTAGTAATCCTTAGTTCATATCTGACCTGATGATGGTCAACACATGGTTCAGCAAGGGAGATAGTTACAATATTAAATATAAGAGTGTCCAAATTTGCAGGTCAGGAAGACTTCCTCTTAGTAAGGAGAGGGCATTTTGGTCGAGTCAGAGATTGCAATTGTCATTTGCACTGGTCAGACTAGGTTCTAAGGTCAACAGAGACTAGGCTGAAGACCTGAAAGTTGACTGGAAAGAAAATAACAAGATTTCAAAGAAATATTCAGGGCTCGTGCACTTCAGGAAGAAGAAGAAATAGGTTGAGTTCAAGAAGAATGGCAGTGCTTCAAAACACCAAGTGTGAGGACTATAGAACAGATATGTGGCCAAAATATGTAGGGAAATAAGGTACATAAGGAAAGGTGGTGGTGGAATGCAGATGTCCAAGGAGTCATTAAATGAAAGAAAGAGTGCAGGAAAAAGTGGGAGATAGAAAAGATGGGCCAGGCTACAAAGGAATACTGGTTTGCTAACAAAGAGTCTAAAAAGCAGTTGCAATAGCAAAGAGCAAGGCATGAGAGGCACTCTACTAGCTTCTTGAAAGTGACTCAGTAGATGGCACAAAGAAACTCAGTTAGGTTGCAAGGCAAAGACAGAAAAAATAAGGAAGATAATAATTAGACAGCCTTCATAGGGCATGCCAACAACAAATTGTTCACTAGTCCACAGCACATCAAAGGCAAAGGGAAGGCATATTTCTAGAAGCTTCTGAAAGAAGAAAACCGCACAGAATCTGTACTGCCTCAAACACAGCTTATGATGAAAGAGGAAGATGAGACCACCCTAGAAGATGCAAGAACAGCACTATGGAAAATAAAGTTAGGGAAAGCGTCAGGCTCAGATCAGTTCTTGGCAAATATGATTAAGATGTCAGATGAGTCAGAGAAGAAATGGTTCCTGAGGGTACTCCTAGCAATTTGGACAGATAGGCACATCTTAGATGACTAGAGAATAACCATGATTGTGTCAGTATAGAAGAATGAAGGGGACATTCATAACTGTGGGCTGTACAGAGATATCAAACTCCTGGCACACTACATGAAAGTTCTGGAGAGGGTGATTGATAAACATATATGCAGTGCAGTAGAAAGTCAGATGGAAGGTGAGCAGTTCAGATTCAGATCAGGTTGCAGTACAACCAACCTGATCATTGCAGTGAGACTGACAGTTGAGAAAAACTAGAGATTAGAAATAAGTGCAACTAGGCATTCCTAGACTTGAAGAGAACATATGTCAAGGCCCTAAGAAGGCTGATTTGGGCCTTGCTGTCATTGTTTTAAGTCCCAGAAACATTGGTAAAATTTATGTGGACTATGCACAAGGACTCAGTGACACAAATACAGTGTTCAGACTAAGAGAGGGGTTCCCAGTGGTAGTGGGTGTACATAAGGATTCAGCTCTCATCCCACTGCTGTTCATATTGGTGATGGACTACATAAGGAAACAGGTCAGAGGGAACAGATCAATAACGTATCTGTTGGCAGATAATGTGGTATTACAGGCAGCTTCTGAAGAAGAACTTCAGCCAAAAAAAGGGGAATGAAATACAAAATTGAAGGCACATGGGATGAAAATGAGTACAGGTAAGACCGTTTTAATTGCAGCAAATGGGAGGAATCAGAAGAAGCTGAGAGCTGAGATAGAAGGGAAAATAATGGAAGAGGCTAACAGCTTCAAGTACCTGGAAGGGGTGGTTGAGAAGAATGGAAGTCTGAAGGAGGAGGTCAAAGCTAGAATTAGAGGGGCTGTATTCACCTGGCATAGAGTGTCAGGGTTAATATGTGACAGAAGAATGCCAAAGAAGCTAACAATAAGGAGTACAAAACTGTGGGATGACCAGTAGGAAGTAAAGGCAGAGCAGATGAGGAAGCTTGAGGTGATGGAGATGAAATGCCTGAGATGGGTGTTAGGATGCACACTGTGGAGCGGATGACAAAATGAGGACATCAGAGCATAAGCCCAAGTATTCCAATTGCAGATAATGTTAAAGAGAATAGATTATGGTGGTCTGGACACATGCACAGGAAAGATAATTTTGTAAAGCAGATTTGGGGCAGACAGGAAGAAGGCAAGAGAAAATGAGAGTATTTAGCAAAGACCTAGATAGACTGTTTTTAGAGAAGACCTGCACGAGATTGATATATTGTTTTTAGAGAATACCTGCAAAAGTCAGACAAGAAGGAAGGAGATTGGCATTGAATTGAGATAGATGCCAACAGTTGGTGCAATGCCCCAAGCACATGTAGAAATGGGACAAGGGGGTAGGTGACAATAAATGTGACAATGCCAAGTTGGTGTATAGGCAAATTATAAATAATGAGCTGACTGACCAAATGATAGTTAATAAAATGGAATCCCTTCTAGTTGCTTGTTCCCACTGTCTAACCAGTACTTAGATGCTAGACCTTGCCTAAAAATAGTGGTGATATCAGTATCATAGCTGGGGGGTATCTGCCCTGGGCAGCACTTTTCTGTTACTTTAATTTAAAAAAAAAGCTGTATTTTTAAGGACATTCTTCTTTAAGAATGGTCCGGTCATGTCATTTCACGTACATGTCTGTGCATGCATTGCACACAGATGTCCTACTCTTACATTCCACCCGCACTGTCCTGTTCTTACTTTCCACCCACGCGAATATTAAATTTTGCTGATTCACTGCTTGGGTATTCTGTCAGTCATCCTTTTTTGCTGCTTCACCTGCCAAGTAAGTGTTTTATTCACTGCTTATTGCTGCCAAGTGTTTCATTCACAGAGTGTGTGTGTGTGTGTGTGTGTGTGTGTGTGTGTGTGTGTGTGTGTGTGTGTGTGTGTGTGTGTGTGTGTGTGTGCGTGTGTGTGTGTGTGTGTGTGTGTGAAATGCCCCACTTAGGGATACCTGGTGGTTAGTGTTACTCAGGCTCAAACCCTGTACGTTTAGTACAAGAAACAAAAGCCCAAATTCTCTACCCCTACCACCACTTGTGATTCAAGGAGTTCAATCCATAGCTCTGAACTGTCCAGATTTTTACAGAATGCCTGAAATGTTTGGCTCATACTGTTCCTCTTAAAATGTGTGTTTTTCAGGCAAATCAGTGAGGACTGAATTCACTAAATAATGATAGCCATTTAAGTTTCAGCCTTCCTATCTTTTAGAAAACACATGGTAACACAAAAGATTTTATTCTAGCAAATTTCTAAGATTATACAAGCAATGTTTAAAATGTGTCCCTGGTTTTGGACCTTTGCCCCCCCCCCCCCCCCCATAAATTTTGGCTTTTCCCAGATTGCTTGTGCTGAAAAGTTGAGTGTCAAGCGCATTTTACAAGGAGTTGAGAACTTCAGGGGAAGAGAAGTTTAGTGTTGGTTATGCCAGGTCTGCTTACAATGTGCAACTATGGTTTAGCAAATTATATCACTATTGTGCTAAAGCATTTCAAAGCATTGTTAGTAGCACAGCAGGTAGTATACTTGCTTTTGACAGAGAAAGTTGTGGGTTCTCCTCACGCATCCTTTAGACTGATTGCCAATACCATACTGTGTTGTACTTTAAATGAGGTACAGTGCATCACAATAGGTAGTATACCTGCCTTTGATGCGGAAGGCTGTGGGTTCTACTCCTGCAGTATGTAGATTGATTGCTGATACTGTACTGTGTTGTATTTTAAAGGGGGTGGGGTGCTGTGGTCCTAAGTGTGTCCTCCATTGGAGGAGATACCTATTAACTATGAACATGTTATCAGTTTGCCATCCATTCCCTATTGCAATATTACCACCTTATAGTACCATTTTTTAATGTAACATAGGCATTTTTTTCTTCAAGGGCAACTGGCTCTTTATTTGTAGATGAAACACTGAAATATAAAGTTGCTTGCTAGCAGCAACCTTTCCTTTAGATACAGATCTCTGTAATGTAGAATTATTCAGATGACTTTTGCTTCTGCAGAGATTGTGCAGATATTTACTGAAATTGATGGATTGTAATGACAGAAGTTTGAATAGACTTTTATGATGGAAATGTTCTGAACTGACCAGTTTTGTCATTATTGGTTCATACATTTTGTTTCATTGCTTACTGGAAAATGTTCAAAAAATAAAGTTAAAACATGTTCTAACAAGTGTGCTGTATTATACAAGGAATATAATTTAATACAGTCGGGAAAGTGAATCAAAGAACACATGGATGTTTGTATGGTCCTAAAAATGTGTGCAAGGGGCCTATGATTTGAAAACCACCCAAAGGTAAAACTTTATCCACCACTGGCCAGATGCATTTTTTTAATGTAGGTTTCAATGCTGTTTCAATGAATGTGAGCTTCAAGGGCTGAAAAGTTTTGATGCTAAGTCTGTTTTCATTGTGAGACTGTATTGTTTTGTTTAGCATATGTCTATCAGTGTTTGTGCTATAAAATTTAAAATAAAAGTTTTAAATTAAATCCAAAAATCATAGTAGAAGTAAAGCATAAAACATTATGCACAGTACAGTGTTTATGGCAAATGGGGAGAAATAGCCAAGTAATGGGACATTGGAATGGCTACAGGGGTGGAGGGCTGTGTATGAGGGGGCCACATTTGACCATTATTTTTTTGGGGGGACTGGCAAACTCAAAGACAGCCCCAGGCAGCACAAACTCTAGCTATGCCACTGGGTGATACTCTTTTTCTATATAAATCACATCAAAATGTGCAACCTCATAGCCCAAGCTAATACATACTCAGACAGTCATACGGATCATTTATCACCAATAAAAATAAATCCTTTACCTATTAGGAGGTAATTTCCTTCCCCAGTCTACTCCAGAAAGGTTCTAAAACATTATCCAAGATATATCCCCCTAAATTTGTAAGAAAACCGATCTCATTATATTAGGTGATTTCATCTTAAATCTGTTTCATAACATCCAACATGAAATCACAGGCAACTTACGTGACCACAACCTCAGGTAGTACATCTCACCTGAATTAACCTCATAGCTAACAATCATGCTCACCTATTCTTAATCATCACTGACAAGTCGATAACTCCTTAGTTTTTGATATTATTATCCACCGCCATCCATCCGTAATAACTAGCTTGTCCATACACACCCCTGCCTACAAATTCCTTGAGAATGAATCACCTTTTGGCCAAAGGCAGTCTCCAATGATTACCACCTCAAAAAAACTATTAGGGTTTCTGTCAGAGTTTACCAACTTAACTAGTTTGACTACTACTGACAAGGTCCCAGTAATCCTCTGAACCTCCTCTGATCCCACCACTTTACTTTAAAAATATCAAAAACAATGGCATAGTTCATCTCCTTGAACAAATAAGAATCAACAGTCCACCAGGATCAGATGGCCTTCATCCCTGTTTTCTATAACAATGTAGAAACTCACTTCTAATTTCTCTACAGCATGTATTTTATCAATGCCTTTTACAAATCACAATGCCAAACATCTGGAAATTAGCTATAATAAATCCTTTCCTAAAGGAACCAAAGCCCATCAAAACTTCTCAATACAGAACAAGATCTATGCTACACCCACTAGGAAAGATTGAAGGCTCACAGATGATCCAGTACATTAACATCTACATCCTCCTACCCCCTGTCAAAAAAAGGGTCTGCTGGTAAGCTACAGTACACAAACAGCCCTATGCACTTTGATATCATGGATAACAACACTCGTCTTCAACACCTTGTTGAAACAGACATTAGCCCGGGCACCCTACCATGGTTTCAAAACTGTCTATCACAGACTCTGTAGAATAAGTAAGGCTTTGATGGGAGTGTGTGCCTAGTCAATGGTTCCCAGGACCTCAGGGAAATAGGCAGTGTCATAAAATCCCCACATGGTGATGGTTCTCTTGTCTGCTGTTCTGGGGACCAGACATGTCTATGTCAGAGTGAATTCTTCTTTCCCTCAGTCATCTATCCTTGAAAAATTGCTTCCTCACAGATGGATTATTTTCCCCCATTCTCTAAGATTACAAACAAATTGCCCTTTGACCCTACCTCATCTTCCTATATCGAACATCACTGCAAAACCTTAGAAAGGGCAAACTGGATCCCAGAAAAACAGAGTGCTGCCCTTCTGTTAGGATCACAGTTATTTAAATTACTAAATAACTATTCTCTCCCTTAGTAGCAAAATTAATTAGGCAAACACCCTCCTACAGCCTGTGAACAACAATGTAGCTGTATTACAACCACCCACCCTCACACACACACACACACACACACACACACACACACACACACACACACACACACACACACACACACACACACACACACACACACACACACACACACACACACACACACGCACACACACACACACACACACACACACACACACACACAAAAAAACACAACTCACTTCACAGATCATTGTTTCTTCATAAATGGCCCTAGACTATGGGAATCTATTCTCAGAAATTAAAACTGTGGTGACTAAATAGACACATGGCGTCCTTCCCAGTATTCCAAACATAGCTAAAGTCCCATTTCCAGAAACTCTCTAAATACTACAGCCCCTCCTCTAACCATGTTCTCTTTCCGTTCTCCCATTATTACCTAATTTCTATTTCGGTTCTCCGTTATTACCTGATTTTGTTTTCCATTCTCCCATTATCTTCACAAGACTATAATAAAATCTCCTTTGCAATTCTCACACAAATTCATCTTGTCTACATTCATGTTTTTTTCCTGCTGATGAATTTGTGGATTTCTGATCCTCTTACATTTTGAATATCATATTTGTTACTTTGTTTCTTCTTGTAAATATTGCATGATACTGATATTTTTTAGTACTTCAGTCCTGATTGCTGTCATCAATTGTATGCAATTCTCAATGGTGTTTTTTTGCTGAAAAGTACATCTCTCTTCTACTCAAACTGAAACTAAATTTGGTCATTTGTGGTCAGTATTGTAACCCAGTTAACAAAAACAAAGAAAATAAAATATATAAAAATAGATCACTGACTCTGTAGAATAAATGTGGCCTTGATGACAATATCTGTGCATTCAGTGGTTCACAGGACCTCAGGGGAAATAGTGCCATAAAATATCCACATGGTGATGGTTCTCTTGTCTGCTGCTCTGCAGACCAGATATGCTTCTTCATATGCTGCAGGATAATATTAAGAACCTGGCTTATGAATAATGAGTCTGTGGCCCGCGATATCTGTGACTTGTCCTCTGAAGTGTTTTGAAGCTCTCTATAGGTCTCATGCTTAAAGCCATGCATATCTTTGATTCCACAGAAATGGCTATACCATCGATCCCCTACAACTGTACTTGTGGGCAACACAGTTTTACAAGTTCCCATAAACACTTCATGTCCATGTAGAAATGATTTACAATATGCTTGTCACGCAGGTAGTGGCATATCAGATGCTGTCTATACCTCCTTCACTGGGATGGATGGCTGAGATGTGCAACCTTATAGGAAGTGACTCAAAATGAAGCCATCAACAAGCATTTTTGAGCCAGAGCCACTTCTGCTGCAAACATCACTCTTATCAGATATATCATGATTGTATACAAAACTGGTATGTGTCAAGGCACAGTGAACTTCCTTTAAACATTTCTGGATCAGGCTGCCATTTTGTGTGTCATCATTTATCTATCTATCTATCTATCTATCTATCTATCTATCTATCTATCTATCTATCTATCTATCTATAATTTTGTTGGGTCTATATTATAACATTGAAGTGTCAAAACTTCAAATGTTATAACATCAAACCCAAAACCACGAAAGCTGAAAACCCCGAAGACTGAGAACAGTAATTTTTTCCCTGGGAAAATAATTGCTGCTCCAGTACAAAACAGGAAACACACAAACACTACAAACTATTTCTAATGTAGGGGGGTTTGCCCCCCACACCCCCCAATGTGGGGAGCTGTGCCCCCCACACCTCCCTACTTAAATATACCAACTCCAAGATCGCAAAAACCAAAATACTGGTGTGGGCACTCCACAATAACCACGACTCGAACAGGAAAAAATATATTGCAAATCCACAGGTCACAATTCCAAACGTCGATGTAGAGATCAGTTAAGCGCTTTCATCTGTATACAGTACAGACTTCCTCAGAACCATTCTTACATTTTTAAAAACACCATTTAAATAACCTCTTTGGCGCCAAAACTGTGTATAAAAAACATTTAAAATTTAAAGAGACATTACCTCAATAATAAATTATTTCCCTTTACTCTATGATGTCAACAATGAATGAATAATGTTAAAAATAATTACTAAAAATTACTAAAAATGCATCATATGTGAAAATCTATATAAAAAATCTATATAAAAATACATCATATGTAGAAACATATATAAAACATAAGACATGAGCTATGCCATAATAAGAAATGGCTTAATACTAATGTATTCATTTAAACCAGGAGATCTTGTAGCGTCAGTAATAATTTGCCATTTGCTTTCTTTGCTGGCCAATAATGCTTTCCAATTCCCTCCATATGGTGAAACATCAACCTGATCTATTAAGGTGAACTTGAATTGATGTTTATCTCCTTTGACAGAGAAATGTCTATACAATGCATTATTTTTATCCTTCACTTTTATCCTGTATATATGTTCATAGATCCGTCTCTTGAACTGTCTCTCTGTCTTCCCTATATAAAAGGCAGGGCAGGCATTGCACGTTGTGATGTAAACAACATGTGAAGTGTTGCAATTGCCCGCACTGCATCTTATATGTGTGTTATTGATATCTTCCAATACAATACTTTCTACTTCATTGATTGCACTACATTGTTTACATCGCCCACATTTTTTGGTTCCTTGCACTTTCTTTTTATTACCTAGCTGTTTTGACACTTTTTTCAAGCAACTTTTTGATGTTGGGTCCAGTCTTAAATGCAAATCTGGGTTGACTACCCAAAATAGAAGCTGTATCGTCATTCACCATAATTAAATTCCAATGCTGCTTAACAATATTCATAATGTAATTAACATAAGGTGAATACATCAAAACACACACTCGATTGGTGTGGCTATTAGATAAGTACTGATCTTTTTTAACATTGACAGAGTTCTTACCTAATAAGGGGGTATACTTATTCCCCCATTCCTGTCTAACATATTCTAATGTATCTGTTAATAATTTAAAAGGATAGCCTCTAATGCTGAACATAATCATCAATAGTTCAAGTTCTTTATCCAAAATATCTCTAGTGGAAGACAATCGAACGGCCCTAATACACTGGCCCTTAAAAACATTTTTGAAAACATATAATGGGTGATTACTATTAAATTCAATATAATCATTAGAAAATGTCTCTTTCCTATATATTTGTGAAACAAAACCTTCCTCAGAATGACTGATGAATGTGTCTAAATATGCAATACCACTATCACTAATATTGTGAGTAAATTTTAAGAACTCGGTGGTGCTATTGATATAATCAATAAATAATTGGATGTCATCCTTTGGACCATTCCATAAAAGAAACAAATCATCTAAGTATCTAGTATAATAGACTATGTGAGTATAAAAATCACACTAAACACTGATCTCTACATCGACGTTTGGAATTGTGATCTGTGGATTTGCAATAAAATATTTTTTCCTGTTCGAGCCATGGTTATTGTGGAGTGCCCACGCCAGTATTTTGGTTCTTGGTTTCTAGTGTCGCTTGTTGTTTTTAACTCCAAAATCGCACCACAGTGGAGGAAATAGCAAACCCGTGGAAATGGCCCACCAAATTCTTTCCCTGGGAAAGAATTCAATGTTCCGTGGTTTTGATATTGTCAGTCTTCGAGGTTTCCAGTATGATGTTCTAACATTCAAAGTTTTGACACTTCGATGTTATGACATAGACCCCTTTTTGTTGACAAGGTTATTCCCACTAGGCTAGAGAACCATTGACTAGAGTACAGCAACTTCAATATTTATTGATTTCATTTTGATAAAAAGGTGGGTAGGATGGTACGGAGACCCTTTTCAGTCACAATCTGGGTATAGGCACCTAGATATCCTTTTACAATGAGTAAAAATGTACTGTGATTATAAACAAAATAAACAGAAGCAAACAACAATAGAAAGCTTTTAGTACAAGATGTACAGTAAAAGACATACATCTGTACTGAGCAGTGAAAACAGCAGTTAAATCATATATTTACAATATATGCATAAAAGAATCTTCAAAGTTGAACAAGTTTATTAATTAGGTGAGCAGTATAATATAGTGAGTTTACTAGCCCTTATCATGAAAACAAGTACAAGTTAACTCTATTAGATAGTGCTTTAGTTCCTTTTTAATATATAATATAACATTTATTTTTCCTTTTGGATCATTAGCAACTGTTCTCCGCAGTAGACGTACATGGTGTTCTTTTTCCATCTCTGTTTGACAGTTAGCAGGTTATAATTAGTACTTATCTTCCCATTTATACATTCTTGCTTGGCCCAGCATCAACAGGGACAATATTTCTCAAAGGATATCCATTTTTAATGAACAGAAAACAAAGTAAAAATAATTGAGTATACGATTCACTTATGTGAAACAATATCACCTTATGCAGAGACATCAGATCTCTTATAACTCAAATTCAAACTATCCCTATTTACCTTTTATCCTGGCTGGTGTCATTTGCTAGGGTATTTAAGTTCTTGACTCTGTTTTTTGGTCATAGAGCTTTTACTGTCAAATTTATTATATTTAAGCCCTCATAACAACAACTTTGACTCCTCAGACTTCCTCATTCTCCTATCTATTCTATATCCATATTAACTATTTTTGTTGATTAAGTTGATGGCGGTCTAGGTATTTAATCCAGAGACACCATCATGTTCCAATCTGGTCTGGCTTTTGCCTTTCGGCTTCCCCTTCCTCCCTTCTTATTCTTCCGATTAACTCCACCCCCCCCCCCAGTGTGGGTTCCATAGGAGTTTTCTGCTCCTTGTTTCTTTTTTAGCAACCAGCATTAGCAACTATATTATATTTTCATACCTCTGTGAAATTTCACCCTCTTCCTCTACTCCTGTGAAAAACAACTTTTTTTTGTCAATGTCAGTACCTTCCCAGCTAATTGGGAAATAATTTACTCTGCCCTCACTTTAGAGCCATTTAGCTGTCTATAGCTCCAGGAAAATATGGCCTCAAGTGCCACTTTCTGCACTTTTACACATCCAACATACTATATTAGCTCCTAACTCTCTAGGGTTAAACAATGATGCAGACTTCTCCACCAAAAAAGTCTATATCTGCTTACTTTTATTACTCTCCTAGGCATTAACAAAGTCCTCTTGCATTCCTTTGGTGATATTCTTGAATTAACTTATGTTTGCCATACCTTCCTATCCTTCTGTAACACTCTTTCATGAATGAATGCTAGCCGTACCATCACTTGGGAATTCAGGCTCTTGGAGCCTATTCTATTGCCCCTAGTCTCCATCATCCAATTAAACATTTGTCCATTTTCTTCCAGAATCATGTCCCATTTAGTAAGTTTTGCCCTCCTTCTATGGCTCTCAGACATCAATTTTACTCATGTCTGAGGACTGCACTGTTGTATGGCTTTATCCCACATAATTATTTTACCTAGGAAAAACAACTGATTCCAATAATTAATTCCTGTGTTATAGCTTTTTCAGTACCAATCAATCTTTTTTTTTTTAATGATTTTCTTCTGTCATGGTCCCAGTGGGGAACAGCTTTTGCTTCCAAGATTGCATTTTTTTTCCTCCTGAACAGTTCCCACTTTTTTTAACACTCTGAGAGAATTAGAATATATTAGCTCCCCCTCATTTCCCCAGAAAGCATTCAGAATGTCTCTACCCTCTATTGACACATCATTTTCCATTATCATCTCTTTCCACCTAGCTCTATATTGCCCCACCTAACATCACCAAAGAAAATACAGTGTTGTGGCTGGATTGTATTTACCTAATGCTGGAGTTGCTATTCCTCTCTGTTCTTTAGGTAATGCCAGTTTATTCCAGGCCACATTTGGTGAACCCTCCCTCCCTCCCCAAGAAATCCTCTATTAATTTGATAAGTTGAACTAAACTTTTCCCTTTGACAGGGTACCAGAATGCTTGACCTAAAACAATATCTCTGAAAGTCCATGCCAATGCAACATATGCAACCTTTGGTCAAGTTCCAGATTAAGCAATTTCCATCTTCTTAGTTGGTTTGTCACTTTAGACATTAATGTTTCAAATGAACATTTTCTAGACAACCACAGCATATTTCAAGGAGGCTGAGGTCATATGTGTATGGAGCATATCATTGAATAGCTTTAACCATATCTAAATACCCTTTTCAACATTCAATTTTCCAATCTCTATTGGAATGCCATCTGAAAGTGGCGGATTTTCCATGAGCTAGGTACTTCACCATCTTCTTTGTCTCTGCTGGGTATATTTCCTTAGATGTATCCCTGATATCTTAAACCTGTAGTGTCCTAACACTGAGATGGGCCAAGTATTTCCTTATCTAATGCAAGGATCTATCTATTTGTCCTTCTTACTTGTGCAATGCTGAGTAGTAATCAACAAACACCTTATGTATTTGAGTTAGGTGGGTGACTACTGTATCCTGTACAGAGTCCTTTAGGTTCAAAGGCTCATAGATTACTACTAGACTAATTACCCCTGTGGGCCATTTTAAGCTTAGCCAATTATCCTATGTGAGAATCAAACCCTGTTTTCTGTGTCTGTAAGGCAAATACCTTAAGTGGTATGCAAACCTCCCACCTCTAAGTTCATAGCTAATTACTAGATTAGCTTTCTTAACAAGCTGTTGTAAGCCTAACTAATTTCAGTACCAAAGGTGAGACTCAAACTCTGTACCTTAATCAGTATATCAAGCATCAATATTTTTTAAGACTAGGCAGTTAGTTTTCAGACTATTACAAGCCTTGTCAATACCCAGATAATGGTCAGAGGTCAGAATCAAACCCTATACTTTGTTTCAGTGAGGTAAAGACCATAACAATTACAACAACCCTGCCCCCCAGTTTGGTATGTGCTAGATTAGAACCCTGGCTCACTTGTATTTTGGGATTAAACTTATACCAGTTGCCTCTCTCATGGCATTGCTGCCTAAATCTCACAGCCAGTACTCACAGGCTCTTTGACGGGTTATTAAAAATATAATCCTTGGATGGTCTGACCTAAACAGATAATTCTATTATCCTCTCATTCCTGAAATTACTGCTTCATTCCAGAGAGCTTTCTTGCTTTCTCCCCATTCATCATTCATCCTAACATCTGGAGCTTCCTGATATTTTGTAGCAAACTAGCTCTAAGATTTTTACTATTTAGTTTAGCAGTTTGTACTTTCTCTTTGATTCTTTCTAGTAATGCCACTTTATACATATCCCATTCCTCAATTGTTATAGCCTCCATCTCCTTCAAAGCCTCAAGAATAATACTTTTCATTTCCAGTGAATAGTACTTCTGCTGGAGTTTATATACAACAAAGCACAACGGGAAATTGCATGAGAGGGAGATTAAGTGACCTCTGTCTAGTTGCAATGATCATTGCTTTGTACTTAGATGCTTAGACAGATTAACTAGGAGTCTAAATAAACGCAGCAGACTTGAAATTAATCTACTAAAAAGACACTTTATTGAGTTAGCGCTTCCATTTTGCTCCATTCATTAAAACTTCTTCAGACAGCAAAAAATGGAGTTAACCTTAAATAGGAAGCACTCCCTTGAATAATTTAATCAAGTAAAGCTTTAAAGTGCACCCAACAAATAAAATCATATTAAATGCATCGATATTCCTAAAAATTGCACTACACATGTAATTCATCCAAATGCTTGCTATAAAAAGTATAAAATGTATATTATGAAGCACATTGTTAAAGTGTAAAAAAGCTGTTCCAAATGAATGTAGACAAAAATAGATTAACATAGTTAATAGTTATAAATAAGAGGACATGGATGTAATAATATCAGAAACAACTATGAAATCATTAAAATATACTTGAAGTATATAAATATAAATATGTTAAAATATTGAAAAGTTATGTTGTAAATATATGCTACAAATACACATGAAATTCTAATAGAGACCAGGGATCAACTACCTTTAACTTTCTTGCAAAATACCACACAAGCATACCTAAAACCACAAAACTGTTATGGAAAATTGCACAGTGGTTTCTATAAAATACTATATAAACATATTTTGAAAAGAATAATAATGTGAGAAATAATGTAATCAAATATATGCCCTAAAATTGATCTGGAAAATTACATAAATAACATAAAAATTATAAAAATTATTTACATTATCAATGCTAGAGGTCACTCTATAACCCAGAATAAGCCAAAATGCTGGTAAACCTATCTCTGCCGGCTCCTATATTTAAGAACATAAAATAGGGAACAAAGATCATTCAAGCCTAGAGGGCTATAAGCATTAACCCTTAATTGCCAAATTAGCTCACGGATTTCCAATAGTAAGTTAAAAAGACCTCCTCTAGGGTCATGTTGTACCTGATCTATAATTTGAAAGGTAAATCTATGTTGTGGGTACTCGTGTATGTGTTTCGCTAAAGCATTCTAAACTTTGGATCTTTTGATACTGTATACATGCTCATAGACCCTGTCCCTGAGTCTCCAATCAGTCTTCCCAATATAGAAACAGGGGCAGAGTACACAAGTAGCCAAATACACCACACCCTTGGACAAGCAATTAAACCTCCGGTTAATAGAATACTTCTTGTCCCTAATAGTTAAAGTCTGTCCTGTACATATGTACTTACAATATGGGCAACTCTCACATTTAAACATACACACAGTTCTAGTGAAAAGTTGGTTTCACTCTTTCCAACAGGTTCTTGAGATTGGCACCCCTTCTAAACGTGATCCGAGGGGTAGGATCCACTATGGAGGCCAAATCCCTGTCCAACTTTAATAAGTTCCAATTCTTAAAAATAATCCTCTTAATAATGGATGCATCAAGACTATAAGTAAAAATAAAAGTTATCCTGAAAGGGTCAGTTTCATCAGCCTGAATGGATTCATTATTTAAATCTCGTGTATCCACCAACTGGGGTTTTGGAGCAAGAATCGGATGGAAACAACCATTAACTTTTTTCTGACTAATCTCAGATACTAAGTTGTCCAATAAATGAGAAGGGCACCCCCTATTCAGAAACATATTCTAAAATACTTGGCACTCTGAATGGAATTCCAACTTGTCCGACACTATCCTAGCTGCCCTTACCAACTGCCCTTTCACCACTGATCTTCTCTGTTGGTAAGGATGACAGCTCAAAAAGTGGAGGAAAGAGTTGGAATAGTTTGGCTGCCTATGTATCCTGGCTTTGAATGATTGCATGTTCCTGTCCTTGTAAAGGTAAACATCCAAATAACTAATGGATTCTTCTCCTATATCGTGTGTAAATTGCAAAAATTGGGTGGACCCATTGAGATGTAACATAAATTCTTCAATTTCAACGATTGTACGATTAAATAACATGAAAATATCATCCAAAAATCTTGTATAGTAATCTATTGCTTTCCTATAAGGGTTGCTGTCATTAAAAACATAAGATTGTTCCAAGTGGGCAATAACTAGGTTCACAAAACTGGCGCCACATGGGGAACCCATCGTAACTCCTGATTTTTGTAAGTAATAGTTACCATTAAACATAAAATAATTGTTATTAAAAATTAAATCCAACAAGCCCTCAATTAATCCAACTTCCCTTTCTGGACAACATTTAGATCTGTTCAAGTCAGTTACTCACTCAATACCCAAGTCCACAGGTATCACAGTATACAAGTCTTTACAGCCAATAGTCAAAAATAAAGACTCATCATTATAATCCAGGGGCCAAATTCAGGAAGCCTCCGTGTAAGAGTTATAACTCTTACACGGAGGCTGCAGTTAAACTGTGTGATGTCAGCATGTCATGCATATGCATGAGGTGCATGAGGCATGCTGAATCACACTAGTAACTCTTACACGGTCCGTGTAAGAGAGTAGGGGGCGTGTCTGTAGGCTAAGCCCTGCAAGCGGACACGCCCGAAGACTAGAATGGCTGAAAGTAAACAGCCACGAGAGGCCATGGAAATGTGAATAAACACACTACACAACACATGCCCCGATAGACCATCACTGTATAAAGAGAAGAGATGTTATAAAATTAAATTAAAACCTTTTTTTTTTTTAAACCCGTAAATGTTTGCTACTGTGTGCTGGGTGCGCTACTAGCGCAATCACAGTTAGCAGTCAGTGGAAAAGGATATAAGAACTAAATATGCAAAGTAAGCCAAGAAGTAATAGCTTAGTGGTAGAGTTGCCGGCCTAAGAGTAGGCAGGCAGGGTTCGAGCCCCCACAACAACCTTTTTTTTTTTGTAAATAAGCATGAAAAAGCCCCCTGACAGTATTGTACAAATGTAAATGTATTCCCTTTTGTAAAATGGAATGAAATGGAGCATATATTCCGAAGTAACACAAGAATAAAAATAGTCAGAAATGTACTGATAGCTAAGCTGCTGTGAGACGGAGTGCCCGTAGCTGAGTAGTGTTTAAAAAGCTGCAAACTGCGTGCCCATTGCTAAGCACCGGTTTAATAGGCTGAAACCGTTTGCAACTAGCTGTGCTTAGCTGAACATGTGTGTCACTAGCCAATTAAGGTTTATCCCAGCGCACACCATTTGCGCGCCGCTCCCACAAGCTAACTGCCAGTGTGCATGCATTACCTCCGCGCAAACGAGCGCAGACCTGGTTTTAAGTGCTTAAAAGTGCTTTTGGCATGTTTGATTGACAGGTCCTCAACTCATATCTTTCAGGAAAATCAAAAATCAGTTGTCAGATTCGAACCCAGGATATCATGCACTAGAGTCAAGGTACTAAACCACTAAGCCATGACAGCAATACCTAGAAAGGCAGAAATAGCATATATATGGGATAAAATCCAGAATGGAGCATGATAAAGCATTTTCAGTGAAGTAGATACAATTCCAAAACGGCCAATCAGAGAAATGTGCGGGAAAAGCGGCATATATAAGCCCCATAGGCGGGAATACACAGCAGAAACGATTGTAGAACAGACCTGCAGTTAGAATGAGTGGAGTAGGTGAGGGACGTTGCTTTCAAGCACAGCGTTGGGGCGTTGAGGAGTCCAGATACATGGTCTGGCTCCTTGTCCATCATCACGAGGCCCAACTCATGCAGGGCCAGGTCTCATGGGGAGCGTATAGGGCAGAGGCATGGGACCAGTTGGCTCGTGATCTGATCAGTGCTACTGGCATTCCACGCACTGGTGAGCAGGTCCGTCACCACCATGTGGACCTGAAGCGACGCAAGGAAGACCAATTGACCGAATGGATCCAGGAGGCCCGGGATATGCCCAACGCCCCACTACTGAGTAAGTTACATTTTGCTTATGTATGTAAGGATTTCAACTGGCCGATACCATGGAGATGTTAAGTCCAATATTCTTTCGTATTACAGCTGCAGGTGTCCGCTCTGTGAATCACGAGATGTATGGCCGTAGGCTGGTGCGGCTGTGCCACCATGCAGGTTAGTAACCCCACCCATTACTTGTAAATAAATATTGTACTGTAGCATGTATCAGAACACTGCAGTGTATTGATTAAAAGTAATATAATGTGCAAGCAGGAATTGTAAGTCTGCAGGTATGGCTGCAACAAGTTCATCAGTATGCAAGTGTAACTGGAAATATAATTGATAGAATTAAACAGTGCTGTAATACAGATGTCCCACCATGAATTAAATATAGTGTAACCTGCAGTAGTCCCAAGAGTACAGCTTTAGAATCTGAGGTAGTCATATGTGAGATATATCCCCTGTTGAAATGCTGAATCATGACAGAAGTGAGGCTGTTGGAAAGTGTTTGAATCACCACCAGTCTAACATGTGAACAAAGCCTAGAAGTACCAACCTGAACTGTGAAGTTGCAGGATGTGTGAGAGTGACAGAAAGGGTCATGTATGAATAAATAAAGTAGTAATAACCCCTGAATATAGTAGCCCCAGTGTGTTTCTACAGAACTAAATGCATGTGGGAAGTACAACTTAATATCCCAAACTGATTTCAGTGTGTCAGAATCTGGAATGTCTAGGCCAAATGCTGTATATGGTGATCACAGTAAACAATTTGCAGATAGAATGAATGATTATCTGACAGACTAAACAGCCATAGTTGTCCCCTGTCCTGTCATCAAAGTGTAGCAGGATGATGTATCTGATAAAATTCAAAATAAGTAGGATAGTGATGTATTTGTAACAGGTGTAGCTTGACAGTCAAATAAAATTTATTTTGAAACATCAGCCTCAACTTAATTGTGTACCTATTACAAATGTATATCAATGTGTAACATATGAATGTGTCATCACTTTCTATCTCCGCCCAACCCTATAATTCCATATAACAACACCCACTAAATAATGGTATGTGAACATTTCATTAATCATGGACATTTGTCCGTTTCAAAAATATATGCATGTCTGTTCGCATGTGCCCTGTTCATACCTGCAAATCTGATGGCCTGTTGCCATTAATCAACCCTGCATGTTGTTTGACTGTGTATTTCTGTTCAAATAATGCATGTGATATTGATATGCCCCTTGTTCAATGGTGTTAATATCTGGGTGTTTGTTTGATGGGAATACCAATGCATGCTGTTACAACTAATCTGAATGGAATAAAATGCCACTAACCCAAACTAACATAACAACTCACACACCTAGAACGCTTGGGAAGGTGGGTCCCAGCGGACCCACCTCTCCCACCTCAGCTGGCGCCTGCACCTGGCACTAGTGCCCAGGCTGGACCCCCCTCCGGTGGCCCTGTGCCACCTTCGGGTGGAAGCGCTGCAGGGGATGGGGCCGGTCCCCCCTCTGCAAGTGTGGCCGGAGGGGTTCGTCCACTCACCCTCCGCGGTGTCCAGTCTGTGGTGCGAAGGGAGATCCAAGACACTGTTCTTGGGTGCCTACACCAGCTTGAGGCTCGTGTGGCACAGCTAACAGCCCCGGCCATTGCCCCGCCTACACAGCCCCCAGCACAGCCCCGTCCTGGGCTGTGAAGGAACAGTGGCAACTGCCTATGGGTGGGGATATCAGTTCCACTGTTGCCATCTGTGGGCTCATGCATCTTGGAAATCCCAACCTCCGTCCCCATCAATTGTGTAACCCCCCCACGTGTGTCATACACCGCCCCTGTATGCGTCTTGTCTGTCTTGTCTGTTAACCTACCCAACCTACCTCCCCAGCTATACCGACTTCCTTCACCTGACATACCACTCTCACCTGAAAAAAAAGGGCACTCTGTACCCACAAAAAAATTACGCCCCATACATAGCTGTCCATGTCGCACATGTCTGCTTGACATTGAAACAGTTAATTACAATTGGCTCTACAACAAATATTAATGTTGTCCTGACACCTCTCTCAGGGGTGAAAGGTTTCCAATGTCTCACCAAAATACATGGAAATGCACAGCTGTTGCTGCCAAAGACATGGGCATCTATGGGCCTTACCTACATCCCTCCTGCAAATCCCACGCTTGTTTCCCTACTGTCTTACCCTCTTTGTGACCCCTTTTCACCACTTTCCTGTCACCCCTTTTCTTTTCTTTCAAAGAAATTAGCGGGTGTGCTTGTGTTAGCGGAGCTCACCGCCAGTGCGTGGGCTCCGCAACGAAAGCAGACCTGGTTTAAAGTGCTTAAAAGTGCCTTTATGGCACTTTGATTGACAGGTCCTGTACTCAGTTTGAAAGTTTGCAAAGAAAAATAAATTCCCACTGTCAGTCCCGAACACAGGACCTTGGAAACATTAGTCTGTATGACCTACCACTAAGCCATGCCTGCTTTACAAGAACATACTGCTAAAATAAATATAACATGTAATAGTAGGAATCAGTATAAAGGCAATATAGGAGATGTACTATCCAAAGCATGTCAGGTAGAGTTTTAATGGCCAAATTACTGGATTCCCATACTAGTTCAGTGTGAACAGAAACAGCCCTGCTACCTGTTAGCTCGTACATAATAACGTAAGGTAATGTACATATGTGAAGGTATGTATATCTACACATACATATATATAAATATATATTAATACATATGAAATATAGTTGTAGGTCTCAGTAGCCATACACACTCACTACAGGAAACAGTGAACATAATTGCAGCAACCTGAATCTGCAACACAGCCTGACCCCTGTGTGACCTACTTACCCTTCTAACTGCTTAAAGGTGGCCTAAGCATTTTGATTGACAGGTCCTGTACTCAACTCAAAAGCAGAATATGAGCATACTAGTAGGCCCTACCACAGGACCATTGTAACACTAGTCTGTATGACCTACCACTAAGCCATGACTCTCATACAGGAATATAGTGCTAAATAAGTGGAACATGTAATAGTAGGAATGAAGATAAAGGCAATATAGTATGTCTACTACCCAAAGCATGTCATGCAGACTTTTATAGTCCCAATTACTGGATTCCCATACTAGTGTAGTGTTAACAGAAACAGCCCTGCTAATTGTTAGCTTGTACCCAATAATGTCAGCTAATGTACATATATGAAAGTATGTATATGTACACAGATATATATATATTTATATAGCAATACATATGACATATAGTTGTAGGTGTCAGTATGCATACACACTCACTACAGGAACAGGCAAGATAAATGCAGCAACCTGAATCTACAACACAGCATGAAGCATGGGAGATGTACTAACCTTCACACTCACAAAACACTGTCAACAGCATACCAGCATGGTCCACGCCCTACAATCTGAAAGGGCAACGCCTATCTCACATACCCTTTTATAGCAGTGTCCTGAAATCACAGTGAGACATGCAATCAGTACACACCCAGCTGCATGCAATTAGCAAATGCTGCCTTACAATTGGTGCAGAGGCCATCACATGGACCTATGCAGATACCTACAAAAGCATTGAGTACCCACACTACACTCACGCAATACATTCATTGCACAAACACTACGGAGAAAGAGAGAGACAAAGAAAACAACAAAACAAATATTAGGACTGCCAGCAGCAAAAGCAGCAGCAAGCAGCAAGCAGCAAGGAGCAAGCAGCAAGCAGCACCACTGGCACAGCAACAGCTGCCACAAACACAGGTAATGCAAAGTAGCAGGTTAATCCTGTGTATACTGTGACACCTCCAAATGTATCATAGTTCACTATCTATAGGTATGTCCATGAGATAGGTTGTGTGTACATAGTCATGAAATATAAACATATGTAATATTGTTGTACATATGGGCCATAACTAACACTTCCATAGCTTAGAACACAAGGCCAGTTGTGCATATGATGCAGTAGTTCCCAGGGTCAGTAGAGGTTCCTCCTCATTGGTGTGGGACCACTGTGTATGTATGGCACTGTTCAGGTACATATCCTGTAGTATGGCCAGGGATTAATATCAGTCTGTCATGTGGTGCTATACCCTCCAAGGGTGAATGTAGCACACATCCAGGGATACCATTTCGTAACAGTGATGATATGTGTTCTGCAATGATGAGGGTGGCTCTCACCTGGACATGTGAGAGGATATGGAGGTTACAGTCATCTGGGATAACTAATAACACGTGTGTAGGACAATGGGGGGGGGTACCTGCACCTAAACTGTCTGCAACAATGTTGCCAATATCTGTGCATTTGGTGAATGTGAAGCATCTTAACACTGCAGACAACAGATGCCTTCCCATCATGTGAATCTGCCCTGTGCTGCAGTAGCCTCCTACTATTGTTATACAATATGCCTGTATCTGTAGTCCACTGGACAGGATTAATAAGTGGTGTGCAGTTGTTCTGGGTTAGATATCTGTGTGCACAGTACATGCAGTATGTGGGATGTCTGTGGTAAGCATATGCAAAGGTGCTGGTGGTGTGTGTTGTGGCTTCCACTGGCCCAGTGGGCTGCATGGATAGCATCACTGTCATAACTACTGAATAACTGTGTAATTACATGCATACATAGCAAGGTAGTGTACTGTGCTTGTGGTGTTGTTCGGATATGTATATCCAGGCTGAGTAATGTGTGTCCACATCACAGGGTTGGATGGCAGCACACATCCAGTATGTGTGGATGAACACCGAGAATGTGTCAGACGTGTCACCTGTGCAGAAGTATCTGGCCATTACCTGTGCATCCCCCACAACACACACACATGCAACATATGGCAGAAGTACTATAGCAGTACACACATGTTCATAGGTTCATACTAGGCTATCTGCCCAAGGGCATTTACAAGCCTAGCCCATCGTTTTGTGGCTTACGCCACCCCTTTAGTATGAGGAACTATACCCATTATTTTGCTGTGCCTCTGTTGAGCAGTGACATGACACTGAGGTAATCCCTGGGGTATATCTGCGATCTCCCATCCATTGGTCAAGATTTCTCTTGAACAAGGTCAGCGAGGTGCTCTGCCTCACATATACCGGGATTTTGTTCCACAGCATAGGGAGTCTTTGGGTGATGAATCTATCCCTCCAGCACGTCCTATTAATAGCCGTGTCGAGGTTTAAGTCTCCCGCCGTTGTGGCTCTGATGGATCTAGATTTTTTGAGGTGAAGCATATTCATCAAATCTGGGTTTGACATGGCCTTGTATGTTAGGCAAAGGTCACCTCTGAGCAAGCGGTAAGCGACTGAATAGAACATACATGGACATGCGGGTAGGGCATCTTCCTAACCGAGAGGCTCCCTTCACTCTGTAATGAGCTCGAACAGTTGAGAATGAACAGTTCATAGGTTCATACTAGGCTATTTGCCCTAGGGCATTGGTAAGCCTAGTAGAATGTGTTTGTCTTTTGCCACCCAATTACAAGTTATGCTGCTATGCCCTTGTCCGACTTTAGTATACTGTGCCTCTGTCTAACAGTGACATAGAAGTGATACCTGGGGTACAACTATGATCTCCATCCACTCATCCAGATTCCTATGGAAGAGAGTCAATGAGGGACTCTCCCTAACCAGTAGTGTGAGCTCATTACAGAGTGAAGGGAGCCTCTTGGTTAGGAATATGCCCTCCAGCATGTCCATGTATGTCAGTGCTGAGGTCCAGCTCTCCTGAGCATGTGGCTGTATGGGACTCTGATTGCCTGAGGTGCATCACGTTCATTACTGCTAGGTAGGACATGGCTGTATATGGCACGCACAGATTGCCTCTGAACAGGCAGTATGCCACTGAGTCCAGCTGGATTCACTTTACCTGGGCAGCATATGACATCTGTGTGAGCCATTGCATCCCCTTGATGATGTACTGTTGTCCTGTACCAGTTGCTGTAGGTGTCTGGTTAGGTACATCCCAAAAGGTGCATTGTACACAATTATAGGCCTGATGATGGATGAGTAAAGAGGCACAATGACCTCCCCTGCCATACATGTGAATCACTCATGATTAGCTGGGCTATATAGCATGTCTGTCAATCCATGTTGGCCATGTGGTAGACAAATGACAGACCGCTACCATGTTTCTTCCCCAGGTCCCCAACTACGTCTTCTGTACTCAATGGCCTAACACCTATGTTGTACTGTGCCACCAATGTGGAGGCGTGGGAATCTGCATTGAATGCTGATACTCCCCCTCCCTTGTTCAAGTGTTGGGGCCGACAAGAATGGTAACAGCTATAACATGGTAGTACTGGTGTGCTCCTGTGAAACCTGAAACAGGTTCATGTTACTGCAAAGATATCGATGTCCAGAATGCTAGGTAGGGTTTTGAGTGCATGCATCCTTGGGTCTAGACGTCCAGTGTTGAGTAGCATCACTCTTACTTCCTCATCCTTTGTGATACAAATGGATGTGGTTTTGCCTTATGAGCCTTGCCTATTACAGGCACTATGGGTGTAGCAGGAGGCTCCGCCAAATGTCAATAGGACTGTGGTGACAGGTTCAAGCTGTCCCTAGCAAAGCATACCACCCCAAGATGGCAGGCATTGGCACACCTGTGAATGACACCAGTATGTCAGTCAATTGTTGGAAGGGATCATCGTGCCTTGATATTGTGGCATCGTTCTAGGTCAGGGTAGGATGCTACTCAAGGTCAGGGTCAAACTGTCTCGGGCTACGTGCTCAGAGAGCTCTGTAATGTCTCATGTCATGTAGTCCAGGGAGGAATGTGTCAGGCCATTCACAGCAGCATGGACATTGACTGAGTCATACCTGTACCTGCCTTGGGGTTACCTGAGTGTTTGTGTTATGTGGCAGGTCATAGTGCCTGACAGGCTGCACACCGTGACCCTCACCTCGTTAAGCCTGGTGAACGTGATGTGAGTGTGCCTGATGATAGAGGCACCTAGTACAGGTGTATGAGGTGTGTTGTTAACTGTTAATGGCTGTGAGTGTTCAGCACATTGGCTTTGTGTGATATGTGTTGCACATGTTCGTTTATGTGGTAGTGGTTGCCTGGATGTCTGCTTAGGAGGTCTCTGCTGCATAGGCAGAGCTGTGGTCTGAGCCTACAAGTATGATCATGTGTGATCATGTGTTAGGTCCGCTGTTGTGGTAGGTCTACGTGACACTGGAAGTGTAGTGAGTGATCCCCTTTGCCACCTGACTGGTTATGGCGGTATTGAGTAGACAGAGCCTAGCCTCCAGTCTGGTATATGGTTGCGTCACTCACATGAGTTTGAATTTGTTGTTAGGAGGAGGGGGTTGTCTGTGTACATGCATCTGTTCTAACATTGTCTCTGGAGTACCACACTCACCAGCTGGACTGGGGAGGGAACTGACAACTTACCTCTGGACATGCTAGAATACTATTGTGAACTCTGTAATCACTAATGATTGAAAACAATTTCCAGTGGGGAGTGAGGGTGTACTGACATCACCTACAACTGCTGACTGATATAAAAGTGTCAGTGAGCAAATGCCAGGTAACCTAAGTGCAATGTGTCACAATTAAGTAAATGCAACAATGACAAGCAGTCACTTGCTGTCATGTGTAACATGGAAGTACGTACAGTAAGCAATGCAGATATCAGTAGTGAGTCACAGATGTGTTGAGAAGATGTGTACTATGTGGAAGTAGCATACCAGTGAAATAACAAGCTAACAGATAACAAGCATATAAACAAAGGTAGATCCAGGAGGCCTGGATGTAGTGTTTGCTACAACAAACAAGGTGTAGCAATGTCAGTAAGATACAGCTCAGATATGCAGGCACTATAAACCTGAAACCAGATGTCCCCAGCTATGAATGGCAGAGTACAGCCTATTGTCACACACGAGTGCAGACCACAGACCTCGTTAATGTTAAATAACTGGCCTGAAGGCCAACTGCCCATACCAGAAGTAATACACTTGTACACTGGGCCCACAATCAGCAGTTCCCAACTTCAATGGATGAAGGATATGTGTCCTGCCACCACAGTGCTTGCCACCAACCTCCCTAATGTAAAACAACCGGTCTGAAGGCCAAGTACTTAGTACAAATGACATAGAATGATAGCTACACTGTAATCAGGTTTTAACCAAGCAGTAATAAGTAGAAGTTAACACTCCCTGTATAGAATGTGTACCATGTATTGTTGAGATACTATGCTGATAACCTGTTTGTGTACCTTTCCAGATAGACATGGCACCAAATAGGAATCCTGCCTACTCTGCTGCAGAGGATGACGTGATCCACCAGAGCCTGGTGCGTGACTATGCCATCCTGTTCTCACGCACCACCCAGAATCAGCAGGAGAGGTCTGCACTGTGGAAAAACCTCGTTAGCAGGATAAATGATGTTGGCATGCATGATAGGACATATGAGCAGGTGAGACATCACTGCAGTGATTTGATAAGAAATGTCCGCCAGCGTGCTGCAGATATCCGCAGGCAACAGGTTGCCACAGGTGGGGGGGTGGCCACACATCCCCCCCTCACCAGACAAGAGGGGCTACTGCTAAGTGTTGTGGATCCAGTCCCACAACAACAGCAACAATCATGCATCCTGATGGAGGTTGGATCCACACAGCAGCAAGACAGCGAGCGTGCAGGTAAAATGCCATATTCATTTATTGTTATTACTTTTACATTTGTTGACCCGGATAGTCTAGCTGGATATAAGTTCATTTTCAGTAGAGGCCTGTGGAGAAAAGCTCCACACATAACGTAATAAAGGCAGACAGACAAGTTGTTAATACAGACAGCCAACATAATAGAATTGTACACCAGCCTGTTAATTAAATCAACATACATGTAAGGAAGTCAAACAGTTTAGAGTCATACACAATGTACCGTTGGTTTCAAAGCAATCCTACCTAAAGCATAACGGTTATGCAATAAGGCAAAAGCCGTATACATAATAGTTAGGGCTCAGAAGGGTAGAGAAGTAGAAGGAGTATGACAGATACAATGATATGGAAGAGGCAGGAGTCAAGAAGGGAAGTGAGGTAAAGAAGGAAGACAGTCAAGAGGAGGTGGGAGGGATGGGAGAAGTAGGTCAGAGCATAGAAGGACATCAAGGTGAAAGAAACAGGGTAGAAGCTAGTTTCTATGCACAATGAGGGGTTAAAGGTGAAGAGAGGGTAGGGAGAGAGACGTTAGCCTGGACTCCAAGAAGAACAAAGCCAGTGGTTTTAGAAGTACAGTTTGAGTTGATGTTTGAAGAGAGATAAGGGTGAGATTAGAGTTAACTCCTGGTATGTACATATGACTGTTCTGTACGCTGTTACTTCATGCACGCATAAGGTGTGCATGTGGTATGTATCTGTCATCATGATATATATACAGACATGATGTGCAGCTGATGTGTATAAGGGAACTAGTGTACTACTGTACTGTATCATGTGCAAAACGAATGGCACACATGTGCCCACTGACATTAATCTCTTCACACTTCCAGGTCACTCCCATCTAGCAATGAGGCAGGCCATACATGCTGGTGAGTCTTTTTAACATTATCTGTAAAACAATTTATAAAACTAGGAAGAGTAGTGTAACTCTGTAGTAGACATGCTGGTGACTGTGTTCACAATAACTGTAATTGACAGGTAGTAAATTGAGTAGTGTAACACGGTACTGATGTGTGTGTTTACTGTGGGGTGTGCATGTGTGAAAGTGTGCCTGTGCCCAAGTGTGCATGTGTGTTAGTGTCCATGAGTGCATGTGTCCATTTCTGAATGTGTGCATTAGTATTGAAGTGCATCTCTTTCAAATATGTATTGAGACTGTAATCTGTGTTCCATGTTTTCCTCCCGTAGGTTCTGGTGCTGCTCTGGTGACCTGCAGCAGGGAACCTGAATCTTGGGCCCCAGGTACTGATGATGATGAAATGTCTGTAATGGTGCAGGAAGGTGTGTCTGGGTCCGCCATTGGTCAGCCAATTGACAGTACACAGCTTTCAACCCCGTCAATGCGCACAGTCATCCTGCCGTTACATCCTTTGTCACCATTGTCCCTAGGTGATGGACAGTCAGCAGTGGGCATAGATCAGGGTAATGTGGTACCTGTGGTACATGCATCCCCACAAGGCAGCCATGAGCAGGGGCCTCCAATGGTACCATGCAGACAGTCGCCCATGGGTTCCCGTGGGGGCATCCGTGGCCGGACTGCCTCTGGCCGACGTGCCCAAGGAGGTATGTCAACCTCCACTATGTTTAGAACTGTCATGCAGGCACAGGCACGTATGGAAAGGTACACCAGGCAGGGTCTGAGGGAGCTGAGAGCATGTCGCATAGCCATGACAGACGGCATGCGTGATGTTGCGAATGCTATCCGTAACTTCACAGATGTCGTTGACAGACGTTGTGGGGGCATAGAACAGCTGTTCCACAACCAGATGTCCATGGGCCAGGGCGATGGTGTGCGTTTGCGACGTCGACGTGGCCGTATGCCAGCAAGAGCACCAGCTGGCAGTGGCCATGACGACAACAGGCCCACTCGCGCCTCAAGTGCCAGCACCAGCCCCAGCAATGCTGGGTCTGTGCTGTCATCCAGACGCCCCAGGAGACCACGTGCACGTGGCTCTGGACAGTCCCAACAGGGAACTGTGTCCAGTCAACACACCCCTGCTTCCGATGACAGTACCCAGTCTGGGTTAGTACCGGATACGGCCCGTAGCACCCCTGCCAGGCACAGGTACCGTGTCCGTGCCCACAGACACTGATCTGGATGACCTGACAGGTGCAGTCTGTGGCTGTCCACAAAACCCTGTACATGGCAGCCATTATGTGGGACTGTGTGTGTGCTTACACACATGCAGAAACCTAACACCTAGGGCAAACACATACACACACACACTGCACCAACAACGGTCCACCCTGTACTGCTGCCCCTCACAAACACACATACACACACATGTCAATTGGTGTTACCAGTGGTCGGCTTGGGCATACCTAACCCACACCCTGTGCATATGATGACACTGCGCCACCTCCTGCATACAACAACATCGGTGCAGGTAAAGGTAAACACGTTGCTGATGCACAGGGTGACTACATAGATGTGTATAAGTAGTAACATGTTGGTAACTGTTGACTGTTGCAGTATAATTGTGTGTATATCCCAGCAGTCCTGCTGCAGTAACTGTATGAATGTCCTCAATTGTTATCTGCACCCATACTACTTAACAAAGTGTACCAGCTGCACACCATCACATGCTAACATTGACTATGGCAATGCGCATCTTGTGCTGTTATGTAGATTCAGCTACATGTATCTGTTCTGTCACACATGCATTTATACACACCCTGCTACCCACACACATGCACACGCTCACCTGCCATTCCCATTATTTATCACCCTACATGAGTAGCTGTTGATACATGACAGGTACACATTTCAGAAGTGCACTATGTTGTTTACTACTGGCATCCCCTTCTCTACCTGTACTCACAGGGTGCAGGCAACCTCATCAGTTGAAAATGTAATGTGCATCAGGTACTGTAGTACCCTGATTGCCACATCAAACATGTTTCCCATACGGAAATGCACACACAGACACATCCCACATCCACACACTTGCCACATTCAGGCTTCAGAACACTATCTAGGTATATTCGGGTACATGTGCATGTTACAGTAGCATGTAACACTATACTGAGTACTGGCAGTTAGTTGAATGTTGTCATGTTGTCTGTATAGAATAAAAGAATTGTTTGATTATCCTACTCCGTTTTGTGGACATTACTTGAAGAAGTGTTACCTTACATGTGTTATCAGTACCACCACCTTCTGTTTTGTAGTTTTGTTTGTATAGGGTGCTATCAACATCACTGCTTGTTAAGGGTAATGACCACCCTGCAGTGCATAGCCCCATGTGGCAAAAGCCACATCCCACCCCATCATTGTGCACACACACTAACCCCACCAACAGTAAAACACATACTTTCCATTTGCAAGATGCAAACCCATACCTAACTGTGCAATGACAGTAGAAACAGACACATTAGCAGAGTGTGCTATTTGCAGTAGTTAGAGAAATCTTTGCTAATGCTGTACTTAGAGGGTGCTGACATCATCTGTGTGTAGGAGGAGGGATGTGCACCCTGTAGTGTGTTCTCCCAGTTGGCAAAAGGCAGTTAACCCTCCCAGCATAGTGCACACACATAAACCACACTCATACATTCCCTTTGCAGGATTCAAACCCCTACCTAACTACGTTATGACACTGAAGAAAGACGCATTAGCAGAGCGCGCTTTGCAAATTACTAGAGGACTTTACTACAGGTGATATAGTTATACAGTCCTGACATCATCAGTGTTTCAAAAGGGGGATCTGCATCCTGTATGATACTGTCACAGTTGCTAATAGGGACATTTCCCACACACACACATCGATGTGTTGGAGGTTTGCATATGTGGGGGATCCAGAACTCCAGTGTGATTAGTATATGGTTTGATTGCAACAATGAGGGATATACTCCCAGTGGTGAGCAGTTTGTACTCATGTTTGTAAAGATCAGCTCTAGTATATCTGCCCCTCTTGTGGGAACGTTGGTTACCTGTTCCATAGCCAAAGAATGTCTGATCAATGGGAACCTTAGAGCTTGGGTATTGTGGCTTGTGTAATGTTCACAGTCTATGTTTGGGTAGCTGGCATCACCCAGTATGATGGTGTTTGCAGAGTAATCTAAACTCTCCTGTGTCAGCATGAAGGCTGTGTGGGAGTCCTGAGTTTGAGAGGGTGCTGTAAGAGCTCCTCTGTGTCTCTTTCCATGTGGTCCAGGGAGATACGTCTCAGGTTGTTTGCACCAGCATGGACAATGCCTGCCTCATAGCTGTACTTGCTGTGGAGTGACCTGTGTGCCTGTGTTATGTGGCACATTCTATCACCCAACAGGTAGCTGACTGTGACCCTCACCTTGCTCTGTCTGGAGGGCGGCACGTCTGTCAACAGCTCATGTCAAGCAAGTGCACACCCCTCATAAATGATGTGGAAACCTTCAAAGGCCCAAGGCCTGTTGAAAATATGGACCAGACTGCAGATACCTGTATAGAGGCATTCTGTGGACACATTCAGGAATGCATGGATCATGAAGCCACATATGAAAGCATGACCCAATTCTCCAAAGGCAGATGTCCTGGGCACTGGACACCAGCCATAAACACACTATACAATAGAAGGATGACGCCACTACATGATACAACAACCTCCCAAAATGTGAAGGCACCACCGATGAGTATTGGAAGACAACTACAGGCACCCATATGATTGTCTAAGGCCATCTTTGAGAGAGGATTCCACAAGCCACTGAGGATAATCACAAGGCTGCCTGTAGTTATGTTAGTAACCTGGGTGGTACTACCCAGATATGCTCAGAGGTAATCCAATATGTCACACAAAATATAAAACACACAGACATTGCCATCATCCTAGTGGACAGGTTCAATGCTGCCTTCTCTCCCCACCACACCAAAAGGGCAAATATGTCTCGCAGCACAGTGCTTCCCCCCCTGACATCACAGATGCTCAGGTAAGAGATGCCCTTCCCAAAGCAATAAACACTGCATCAATGGGACCAGACAGTGTCCCAGGCTGTGTCCTACATGAACCACAAGAAGAGCTACACCCAGACATAACACCACTGTTCAATCCCAGCCTTAATACATGATATGTGGCCAGAGAGTGGCATACAGCAACAGTGGTCCCTCAACATTCAGGTGGTGCCATCACGGATCCTGGACACTACACGCCCCATATGTCTGACTAGCTTTGTCTGCAAAGCTATGGCAAGAATCATCATGAACCTCACATATCTAGATATTGTGGACCTACAGACATGTCACCATACACAGTTTGGCTTTGTCAATGGCAAATCCTGCCTATCAAACCTGTTTGATTTCTTGGAAACAGTCACCAAGGCCACTGTCAAGGGGTAGGAGGTCCACACAGCCTACCTGGACCTTGCATAAGCCTTGGATACAATACCCCACTTGTGCATTCTAGGGAAGCTCACCAGTGTACATATTAACCCCTATGTCACTATGGGTATTGCACAGTGGCTCAAGGGCAGAACACACATGGTAGAATTGCTGGAGCCATGTCAGCCTCCAGCCTGGTACAAGTGGTGTCCCACAAGGCACAGCCCTAGGAGCTGTCATGTTCATTATATATTTGTCATAGGTACAGGCCAACATGGAAGTACTGTGGCTCAGCAAGTCGCAGGTGACTGCAGACCGAACACCATAATCAACTCACCAGCTAACACACGCATCCTCCAAAAGGGACTCTTGCAAACACACGACTTGTGCCACAGCCATGGCCTCAACGTGAATGACAGAAAGAGTATAGTCATCCCCTTTGTCAAACACTAAGTGACCACAATGTACCACATATGTGTTAATCCAGTAAGTGCAGACCAAGGAATTATGGACCTTGGGGCACAGGTTGATAGCATTCTACCATTTGACAACAACATGGACAAAGTGGTTAGGTAAGCATGTTATATGGGCCACATCATCATGGGATCCACATGTAGGCCAGGGGAGGATATTGTGCCCCTTTACTCATCCCTTATCATGCCCATAATTGACTATGATGAACCTGTCGGCATGCACCTTACCAGACACCTGCAGCAACTGGAGCTACCACATATGTACCTCGACAAGGGGATCAAAGTGCTCAAACAGATGCCACATACTGACTGGTGAAAGTAGCAGCAGCTCTACTCAGTGACATACTGCCTCTTCATAGGCAATTTGTGCCTGACATAGAAGGCCAGGTCATACCCTCACTTAATGGCCATGCTGCATCTCAGAATATCCAGATCCCACCAGGATACACGCTGGAAATACTTGAACCTCAGGAGTGATATACATAGGACATGGTGCAGGGGCACATTCACAACTCTGAGGCTCCCTTCATTCCTGATTATTATCCCAATAGAGGTTAGGCAGACTGACTCAGTGACTATCTTCAAGAGCGATATTAATGACTGGATGTGACATTGTAGGGTTACCCTGGGTATCACTTATGTGTCACTGTGAGAAAGAGGCACAGTATACTAACCTTGGAAAAGGGCATAGCAAGACAGATTTACAATGCATGTTGAAAGGCACACACATTCTGGCTAGGTGGATACATGCCCTGGGCAGATATCCCTGTACAAACCTATGGACCTATGTCTCTTTTTCACCATTGGCCCTATGTGCTGTCAATCACCAATGTAATCTCAATACTCCGGTAGCATGTGCAAAGGTCAGTTGGCAGTCACCTCTATGGTACAGTTGTGGAATATGTGTGTCATGTAGTAATGTCACAGCTGCCACATGTACACAGTCAACCCTATCCCTACCCATTGATGTACATCACATGTATGAGATGGAAACACATGGCCAAACTGTAACAACAACATACAAGTCAGTCAGATGCATGGACACATATGACTCAGTCATTGTCCATGCCACCACAGCTGATGTGGGATGTCGCTCACTGGGATACATGATAGGGAACATGGAAGGGATCACTGAGCAAGTGACACAGGCTGGTAGACCCCTGACCTTGGTTGGCATCAGACCCTCACCAGGGATTCCGACAAATTACTGAATGCTAATGAATAAGTGTAGCTACAACGCCCTAGCTGAATGGTTCTTAGCATGCAGTCGCTGCATTGCTATGGAATACTGTCTTACCACTCCCACAACAGGTGAGAACATGCAGCTCCTGTACATCAACAACATGTAGACTTTATGCCACAGACCAGGTGTGCATCCCTCACTACTAGGCTGATAGCATCTACATCTCACACTGTATATACACATCCCACATGCAGCATCTGCACAGAAGACCACGGTCATAATGTTACCCTGTGCAAATACCATGTATTCACATGTGGCAGGCATCACACATGGTAACTATTGAAAGTCTCAGGTACATATGTGTATTTGGCACACACATACATCATGTGTTCATTGCCATAACCGGTGTAATCAATGTCATGCATTATTGTGAGGGACAACCCACACACATGGGCATTCTGTGTGTGCACAACACACATGGCATGTCTGTAATCAAAAGCCATACATAATTGTGATATCGTTTAGAAAGGGGTATGTGCATCCTGTAGTGTGTTTTCCCAGTTGCCAAAAGGGATATATCAATCATACACACTTACCCCCCTTCACACACTCTTGCCACCTGCTGGATTCAAACCCCTACCTAACTATGTTATGACACTAGAGACGGACGCATTAGCACAGCGCGCTATTCGCATTACTGGGGTATTTCCTTTCCCCTGATATACTTATAGGGTGCCGACATCATCAGAGTTTAGAAAGTGGAATGATCATCCTGTGGTGTGTTTTCCCAGTTGCCAAAAGGGATGTTTCTTTTATACACACTTAACCCCCTTCACACACACACTTGCCACCTGCTGGATTCAAACCCCTACCTAACTATGTTATGACATTAGAGACGGACGCATTAGCGCAGCGTGCTATTCGCATTACTGGGGGATTTCCTTTCCCCTGATATACTTATAGGGTGCTGACATCATCAGAGTTTAGAAAGTGGAATGATCATCCTGTGGTGTGTTTTCCCAGTTGCCAAAAGGGATGTTTCTTTCATACACACTTACCCCCCTTCACACACACTTGCCACCTGCTGGGTTCAAACCCCTACTTAACTATGTTATGACACTAGAGACGGACGCATTAGCACAGCGCGCTATTCGCATTACTGGGGGATTTGCTTTCCCCTGATATACTTATAGGGTGCTGACATCATCAGAGTTTAGAAAGTGGAATGATCATCCTGTGGTGTGTTTTCCCAGTTGCCAAAAGGGATGTTTCTTTCATACACACTTGCCACCTGCTGGATTCAAACCCCTACCTAACTATGTTATGACACTACAGACGGACGCATTAGCACGGCGCACTATTCGGATCACTGAGAGAATCCTTTTCTCCAATATACTTATAGGGTGCTTACATGATCAGTGTCTAGAAAGTGGGATGAGCATCCTCTGGTGTGTTTTCACATTTGCTAGAGGTGACATTTGGACCAAGTGTGTGAGCATGCCCAGTTCAGCCTTCCCATGGCATGTTGTGTGAAAGATGTCTCATTTATCTAAGTGTGTGAGCATGCCCAGTGTGGGCTTTACATATGTTGAACTCTGCAGCCCATCACATTTGTGGATGAGTGTGACCTTCAACAAATACCTCCAGTTTATGGTTGTGTGTTCTGTGCCATGTTGTGTAGTTACTGTCCGAATGCTTTTTGTGTGAACAAAACAGGGAGTATACTGTGCCTGCAGGTTTTGCATGGGATACTTTGCACACAATTGTCAACATCCGTTCATACTGACCTAACACTGTAGCACTGTCTAGTGTAGTGTTTCAGTACTTTCACTGTGGTGGTCAGTATCCTGGGCTTTAGTCCTATCACTGCTTTACATTTCCATAGTGTTCACAACAGCCTGGTTAGGGTCCAGTTGTGCACATCTGCACAAAGGCAGTGCCTCTACAGACCCTGTTAATTGCTGCCCCATAAGCTTAACAAGTGTAGTCTGCAAATCTATGGAGAGGATCATAATTGAGCTCATAAACAAAGATATAGGGGACATGCAGACATTGTACCCATCCCATTTTGGCTTGGTCAGGGGCAGATCATGCCTTTTGTACTGGGTTGACATCTTCAGATTGGTCACTTAGGCCATTGTTGGGGAAAGGCAGTCCATACAACCTACCTTGGCCTTGCAAACACTTTCAACACAATACCCCACTCAGGTATTGTGGAAAACCCTAACAACTGAAATGTAAACCCATATGTTACAAGATGGGTTGCAAACTGGCTTAAGGACGGGACCCACAGGGTTAGAGTTGCTGGCACTATGTTAGACTCCAGGCTGGTCACAGGTGGTGTCACACAGGGCTCAGTCCTTGGCCCCCATTGTTTGTCATGTACTTCCCAGAAGTACAGGCCAACATGGGAGGACTTTGGACGACAATGTTAGCAGATGACTGCACACTGGGCACCATAGTGGACAGTGCATCACACACAGATATCCTTCAGAAGGGACTCACAGTAACTGATAGCTGGTGCCAGGGCCATGGCCTGAAGTCAAAGTGCACAACATGTGTAGACATACCCTTCAGGAAAAGCAAGGTGACCCCAAGCTACCATATAGGTGGCAATCCTCTAAGCACAGATGAGGTTATCATGGACCTGGGGACCCAGGTTGACAGTCGCCGTTCTTCTGAGACTCACATTGCTAAAGTGGCTAGGAAGACCTTCTACATTGCCCACCTGATCAGGATGGGATTCACATCCAGATCTAGTGGGTCATTGTTCCCCTGTACTCTTCACTTATCAGACCAGTGATCGAGTCGAATGCCCTATTCTGGCTGTATCTCACCCAACATCTGCAGCAATTGGAGACACCCTGACTGTCTCCACCTAAAGGATCAAGGAACCCCAACAGCTGTCATATGCTGCCAGATTGAAGACACTCACACTCTATTCACTCACATACCGTCTGCTTAGAGGTGACATGTGCCTGACATGCGAGGCCATGTCCAAACAGAGATTAATGGACATGCTCCACCTCAGACTCAGAAGATCCACCTGAACCACTAGTGCAGGTGACTTACGCCTTAGCAGGGATGTATGTTGGACATGTTGGAGGGATGGAGTTATCACTCGGAGACTCCCTATGCTGTGGAATACAATCCTGGTCCATTTGAGGCAGAGCACCTTGCTGGCTGTGTTCAAGAGGTATCTTGACCTGATGCTAGTCGGAGAATGTGTTTGTCCATCAACACATTGTAAGCGTAGTTTGCCATGTCATATGTCTTGTTTAGTATACTGTGCCTCTGTCTACCTGTGACATAACATTGATACCCAGGGTAAACCTCCCATCTCCCATCCACTCATTAGGATTCCTGTTGAGGGGACTCAACCAGTGTCTCTATGGACAACCTGTACTGGTAGTTTACTCATGTGTGGGGGTGGCTTCTGTGTTTTGGATAATGCAGTACAGCCTGTCCTATATATGTCAGTGCTGGGGTTCAGGTCCCTCATGTGCATAGCTCCCTGCCATTCAGATTGTACAAGGTGCAGCATGTGCATTGATTCCAGCTTGGACATGGCTTTCTACATCAGGCACATCTTGCATCTGGGTGGACAGCATGGCAGTGTGTGGAGCTGCACTCTGTTTAATCAGACTACACATTACATGTGTTCCAGCTCTGTCATACTCCTGGTGAGGTACTGTTGTGGACTTTACAGGTGCTGGATGTGTGTGCATGAGGTACACCCCACAGGGGCTGTTGTGGTCATTTCTAATGCTGATGAAAGATAACTGCAGAACCAGAATGACCTCCCCTTAGCTAGATGTCAGACAGCATGGACCATACAATCACAACTGAAAACAGGACCCTCTCCACAAAGGGAAAGTGTCCTGTCTGGTGGACCCCAGCCATAAACAAACTGAATGACAGATGAGGGTTACTAATGCAAGACAGAGCTACATCTCCAAAAGGGAAGACAGCTGTGATGAGCACTAGTAGAAAGCTACATTATCTCATAAAGACATGCAAGGTCAACTTGGGGACATAAATCACCAAAGACAATGAAGGTAACCACACTGCTTTCTTCAGTTATGTCAGACACCTGGTTGTGAACCCTCGGATATGCTCAGAGTTGGTAGACAACAACATATATTCCGGTGACCTGACAGATATTGGCAACATTCCGGCGGACAGCTTCAGTGCGATTTACCCCCTCCCTCACCCCCAAAACAAGATAGTTATCACTGCTGTATGTAACCTCACTGTCATCTTGGATGTCCATGTGAGAGCCACACTCAGCAAAGACAAGTACACAGCATCCATGGGACCTGCTGGTATCTCCAGTTGCATGCTATGTGAACTCCGGAAGTGGCTGGACCCATATATACAACTGCTATTTAACCTTAGTCTTGCTACAGGATATGTACCTGAACACTGGCATACGGCAACAGTGGTCCCACTCCACAAAGGAGATGCCTCCACAGACCATGGCAACTACCACCACTCAAGCTTAACCAGCCTTGTCTGCAAAGATATGGGAGGAGACATGGAGCTCTTACACAGACACATTACTGACCTACGGACCCTTGTTCCCACCTAGTTCAGCTTTGTACAGGGCAGATCCTGCCTTTTGCACCTTTGCACCCGAAAAGTACCTACCATGAAGATCAGGGTTCTTCAACACATGTCATATGCTTCCAGAATAGAGGAAGTCCAGCTTTGTTCAGTGTCATACCGCATACTTACAGGTGACCTATGCCTGACATACAAGACCATGTCCAATCAGGATTTGGTGGACATGCTCCACTGCAAGCAATCCAAATCCACCAGAGCCATGACAGCTGAGTATTTGAACCTCAGCACATACATGTATAGGACATGCTGGAGGGACAGAGTCATAACTCAGAGGCATCTCACACTCTAGCAGAGTATCCCAGTTCATGTTTGACAGAGTCCCTCACTGACTCTCTTCAGGAGACATCTGGACAACTGCATATGAGACAGAGGCACAGACTAGACAGAGACACAGTCATGTTATTCAATTACGTAAGGGGGTCATAATGTGTCACTACTAAGTCAGAGGCACAATATTCAGAATCTATTCTGTACACTTATTACCACTATAAGGGGTGGCAATAGCCACATCACTATGGCTAGGCTTATACATGCACTAGGGCAGATAGCCTAGTAGTACACTATGACACTATGAAACACCGGTGTATGTGTAGCTATTGTCAATCAAACAGTATGATGTGGCTTGGGGGCTTGATATCTCCCTGTATTCCAACATTGTTTTGTCTATTCCTTCTAGCATGTCTAGGGATCAGTTGCTAGTGTCCTCTCCTGCTCAGCTGGTGAACCTGGGAATATTGAGGCACTGTTACACTTGCCTCATGTACACTGACAACCCTCTCCTTCTGCCATAAAACACACATACATGTGAGAGATGCAACTATATAGCCAAAGTGGAGGCTGAGCTCTCTCAACATAGGACTAGCAAGACCAGAGAGAAGGTGAAGGTAACCACACACACATCTTTAATCCAGTCTCACATGGCACTGTCACAACTTAAGATCATACACATAGACACACAGAGACACTCTCGGAGGCTCTGATCAGAAGTCTACCAGAATGGCAGTGGCCACCACAGCAGACACTCACACAACTGCCTCCACAGGGCACAGCACATGCAACACATTGACCACAGAGTCGGTGTGCCAAACAGTCACAGCCCTTAAGGCCAAACACAATGCCAGACACACTTGTCATAGGTGACTCCATAGTCAGACACACTGATGTCCCACTCACCAGATCAGGTACAGAGGAGGTCACAGTAAGCTGCCTATCGGGCACTGGAATCCACTACATAATGCAAGCACTCAGGTCACTAAACTGCAAGTACAGGTCTGACCCAGTCATAATCCATGCTGGTGTGAACGACCTGAGATGTACCTCCCTGGACTACATGGAAAGAGACATAGAGGATCCCTCTGATTATGTAGGCCAGGCAGGTATGACCCTGACCTTCGGCAGTATCCTACCTTCACCAAGTATGATGCCACATAAACAGAGACAAGATGATCAGCTGTAGTATTTTGCTTAGACTATGGTGTCATTCTAAGGGGTCCAATGTCTGTCTGCCTGGGATGACATGCTGGACAGGCCACGGTGATTTGCAAGGGACGGCTTGCACCTGTCACCCCTGGGCTTCGGATTTCAGATGATGCTCTTGCCACCCCATTGTGCCTTTTATGCAAGATTCAGATTCTACACCTACCACCCTAGAACACAGTAAAGGAAAGACACTAAGGGTAATGCTGCTCAATGCCCAAGGTCTCAACCTCAAGCTGCACACACTCTATGCCCTTCTCAGTATGTAGCACATTGATGTCTGTGCTGTGCCTGAAACCTGGTTCACAGCTTCTGACAGCACCCGGCACTATCGGGTGTTACCTCATATCATGCATTCCGGCACCAGCATCCCGACAACACCAAGAAGGATGGTGGGTGTCCATATTCATCAAGGACACCCTCACTTCATGGTTGGTGGCAACACACGATGCATCGGAGACCATCCAGGTGCCAGTGACCGTAGGCAAGACTGCTCTGCAGTTTGTAGCATGTTACATGCCACCCGCTCAAACTCAGGTACCTCACACAGCTATCCTGCAAACACTGAAGGGGATAAATGTATCTCCAAACACCATCCTACTGGGTGATTCCAACTATCCACATATAGACTGGGATCACTAATCATGCCACAACACTCTAACACAAAGGTTCCAAGAGTTCATACACTGAAATGCCATGGAACAACTGGTCCCAATCCCCTCAAGTGAAGGCAACATTCTAGAACACATCATCACGAACATGGGGTCACACTGTTCAACACCAGACGTATACCCATCATTGGTGAGATCAGATCATGGACTACTCTCAGTGGGAGTCCACATCCCACCCACACCCCAGATGGGAAAAGAAACAGTGAAGACCTTCTCAAATGCCGACTTCACATTTCTGAGGACTGGTGTGGTCTCTTTCAAGGCCCCCAGGCCAGTGGACACCATTTCCCAAGCCACTGTATCACTTAGAAATGCCTTCTACCAGCACCTCCAGGACTGCATGGATCAGGCAATCCCAAAAAAAAAAAAAGACTCTTTGTACCACAGGCAAGCATCCAGTCTGGTGGACCCTAGCCATAACCAAGCTGTACAACACAAGGAAGGAGCTACTACCAGATAGAGCGTAATCCGTAGGGGGGAAGACACCCCTGCTCATTGTGAGTAAAACACTGGGTTCCCCCATACAATCATCCGAGGCATGTTTTGAGAGTAAACCCACTCAGGACTCCAGGGACAATCATGAGGCCTTTTTTACCTATGTTTGAAACCTGGGAGGGAACTCCCAGATATGCTCAGACTTAGTTCAGAATGATGTTGATATCACTGCACCTACAGACATTGGCAACATACTGGCTGACAGGTTCAGTGCAGATTTCTCCCCCCCCCTCCCCCCAACTGGAGGGGTATGTACACCAGAGGATTGTAGCCCCCCAAACATCTCCACTGCTGGGGTGGGAACTGCTCAATCCAAGGCAGAAAACACTTTATCCATGGGACCAGATGGTGTCCCCAGTTGTGTGCTCCATGAACTCAATGAGTAATTACACCCACAGTTAGGGCAGCTGTTTAATCTTAGCCTCATCTCAGGATATGTTCCCAAGGAGTGGCATACAGCAATGGTGGACCCACTTCACAAAGGAGGTGCCTCCACCAACCCCAGAAACTACCATCCCATCAGCTTGACAAGCCTGTTCTGCTAAGGTATGGAGAGGATCATAATGGGAATTCTAAATGAAGACATAGGGGACTTGCAGACATTGGATCCAATCCAGTTTGGCTTTGTCAAGGGCAGATCATGCCTTTTAAACTTGGTTGACTTTTTCAAAACACTCACCCAGGCCATTGACGTGGGCAAGGCAGTCCACACAGCCTACCTTGACCTGGCAAAGGCTTTCGACACAATACCCCACTCAGGTATCATTGAAAACATCACCAGCTTAATTGTGAACCCATACATCACAGCATGGGTTGCAAACTGGCTAAGTGACAGAACACACAGGGTAAAAGTTGCTGGTGCCAGTTCACACTCCAGAGCTGTCACAAGTGGTGTCCCACAGGGCTCAGTCCTGGGCCCACATTTGTTCAGTATCTACTTTTCAGAAGTACGAGCAAACACAGGAGGATTATGGCTGACAAAGTTTGAAGATGACTGCAAACTGGGAAGCATAGTTGGAATCCCATCTGACACAGACATCCTTCAGAAGGGTCTCATAGACACGGATAACTGGTGCCACAGCCATGGCCTTACATTAAACACTAAACAATGCATAGCCATACCCTTCAGGAAGAACAAGGTTACCACTACTTCCCATCTAGGTGGCAATCCTCTAAGCACAATGTAGGTTATCAGGGACCTGGGCACCCAGGTTGACAGTGACCTTTTGTTTGACACTCACATTGCCAGGGTAGTTTGGAAGGCCTTCTACATTGGCCACCTCATCATGCAGTGATTCACATCTAGATCAAGGGAGGTCATTGTTCCCCTGTACTCATCACTCATCAGACCAATGATTGCATACAATGCCCCATTCAGATTGGATGGGCCCACATATTCCTCGACAGGAGGTGAAAGGTTCTCAAACATATTTCTTATGCTGCCCAACTGAAGGAATTCCAGCTGTATTCAGTCGCTTACTGTCTGCTCAGAGGTGACCTGTGCCTGACATACAAGGCTATGTCCAACCCAGAATTAATGAGCATGCTTCACCTCAAGACCTCTACATCCATCAGAACTACAAGGGCAGGAGACCTAAACCTCAACACAGATATTAATAGGATGTGCTGGAGGGACAGATTCATCACCCAGAGAGTCCATATGCTGTGGAAAAACATCCTGGTACATGTGAGGCTGAGCACCTCACTGGCTTTGTTCAAGTGAGATTGTGACCAATGGATGGGAGATTGCAGGTATTCCCCAGGGATAACCTCAGTATCACTGCTTGATAGAGGCACAGCAAAATAATGGGCATATTATCCATCAACTTGCAGGGGTGGCAGAAGCCACAAAACTCTGGGCTAGGCTTATTAATGCCCTAGGGCAGATAGCCTAGTATGAACCTATGAACCTATGGACATAGGCCTGGAGCAGTTCCTGCTATTAGGACAGTGGTCTGCAGCAAGCTATATAGTAGTAGTCGGTTTTAGCCATTGGTTTTTGACCATGGCTATTCCATGTTGCTTCTTGTTGCGGTACAAACATGGGTGTGTGGTTATCCATGCTATTTATTGCTAGTCACCCTCATTTTGTATCTTGTTCCATGTTTTTGCACATGTACATCACTGTATGATGTGCAGCTGTTTCCGCAGGGTCATATGCATGGATATGGATGTTAGTTGGGGTCCTCAGGTGTGCATATTGTACATGATATTACATTACTTAACACATGGCATTCATGCCTCAGGTGGTGCTGCAAGGCCACCTCTGTCGGATACACATACTACACTCCTGTGCGTTTGAAGCAGGTTGTGTCATGTTAGGCATCCCTGTTACTGTATGAGTGAGTCAGAGCGGGTATCAGTCCCAGTGTTCCTACTGACCAAGCATATGTGCTATCGTTGCCTCTTTGCCAAGGCCAGGGCATACTGGGCATGCCTCCTTCTGCCTACTGGGACAAGGTCAGGTTGTTCCTCCTCCGAGTCACCCCCTGCCTGTGGTGGCCTTGGCAATGGTGGGGATGTTTGGCCCAGCCCTGTGCTGGTCCTGCTGCAGCTGTTTCCGCAGGATCATATTATGTAGCATAGCACATATCATGATCATTTGGGTACATGTAGTTGGTGTGTACTGCAAAGCTCCACCAGGCGTGTCCAGACACGGAACCGTGACTTGAGCAGCCCAAACACACGCTCTATGATATTACGTGTTTGTGCGTGTGCCTCATTATGGCGTTCCTGTTCAGGTGTGTGTGCATTTCTGATGGGTGTCATCAGCCATGGCTCAAGTGCATAACCTGCATCCCCACTAGGTGTCCGTGTGGGAAGTCCCCATTGGCAAATGATTGGTACAGCTCGTCAGATGCCAGATGTGGGAATCGTGGTAGCTCCCAGGGCAGCCAGCACACACATTCATTATTATGCCCTGGGCATCACACACGACCTGGCAGTTGATGGAGGGGTATCCCTTGCGGTTAATGTAGGCTCTACCCGCTCACCGGCTGGTGCTTTGATGCATATGTGCGTGCAGTCTATTGCACCCAGCACCTCAGGGTATCCCGCTATTTGCTGGAAGAGACGCATATTGCTGGCCACAACCTCACGGTCATTAGGGGCATATATATGATCACTGACATGTGGTGACATGGCATCCAGGAACTGGTGCAGTACCCTGGAGGCTGATGCCTGTGATATCCCCATCATATCACCAGTTGGTCTCTGGAAGGTACCTGTTGCTAGTATTCTTAGGCCAACACATACCTTGGTTTCCACTGGGATGGGTTCCCCTCTGTTGGTTCTGTGTGTGAGGCGTGGCCTGCACAGCTCAACAATCTGCTGCAGGAGCTCTCTGTCCACTCTATAGCGCTCTACTATCTCCAGCTCATGTAACCCATGGTAAGTGACCCTGGGCCTGTATACTCTTCTCCTTCTCCTCACTCTGGGTTGTCTGTCAGCATCTGCATTATCACCACCCTCAGCAATTCGCCTATGTCTGATTATAACAGCTATGGCAGCCCCTAGCATTTCTGCTCTGAGTTCAGCTTTTTTCAGTTTTCAATTCTGATAGCTTACTTTCTTGCAGTATCTCTTGTGAGAAACACCCTGCACTGCTCTTTGCAGTGTTTTAAGTGCTGGGTTGGGCTTCTAGTCTGTCTGCATAATTGCCTGCTTCCAATTGTTTCCACCAATTAACTCCAGCAGTATTCCCTGGCAGTTTCCCTGTATTTTGGTTGTTTCCTGTTTCCTCTCTGTTTCCTGAAGGGGAGCAATGTGCACACCAGCTTAAACACGCTCACAGTCACTTAAACGCGCGTACACATCCCTACACGGTGTTACACATGCGCACACATCCTTACACTGTGTTAGCTAGGCTGATTCATGCTAAAACGCGCGCACACTGCCTTACACACGTGCACGCCTGCGCAAACCGTTGTAAACAGTTTGCAACACGCTCCCACATGTTGAACCTGCCTTACATCGCGCTGGCGTGCATGCACGTATATCAAGAAACTTTGAGTGTAGGGATAGCGTATACCCTCAATTTCTTGACTTTCCTAGTGTTCTGTTGGGACACACCTCCCTCCCTGATGTCTGTCTGTCATCTGTTACCTTACATTGCCCTCCAATCTGGTACATTTATTTCTATCCTTCCCCCCCGTGATGTCACCTACTTCTTACTCTGTTCCTCCCCCTTCTCTAACTCTTACACTACTCAGAAAGTGCTCATTACCTATGTGGCAGTGTGATTCAGTATTGTAACCCTCATTTACATAGGATTGCCTAGTAATGCTTAGTTACATGTCTTACACGGAGCTTCCCCCCCTTGACAACCACTAAACGGAGGCCATATTGTTTTTGGTCTGCAAGTCCCTCCATTGACATTTCATGTAATACATAAATCCCACAATTGTGGGCTTATAAGCTTCGGTTTTAAGTTTTAGGTAGCGCACCCTGTTTGTGCGGGTGTGCGCTGCAGTTAAACACAAAAATTCCGTGAAAAAAATAAAAGTTATAACTTATTTTTGCAACACTTTTTCATGCCAATGGCCACATATTTGGCCATTGGCATGCTTAATGAAACATATGCACCCTTTATTTGGAGCTGACATAGCTCCGTTTTTAATTTTGCAGAAATGTACTCAGTTGTCAGCTGAGTACATTTCTGCAGCTAACACGTCCGTTACACGGACTGGTTTCTGCTTCGTGGATCGCTCAGATACCTCATTTGCATATCTTTGAGCTGCAAATGAGGTATTGAGCATTTCCACGCCCAGTCCGTGTAAGAGACGTGTTAGCTGTCTCTTACACGGAGATTTGGGCTGTTCCTGAATCAGGAGGCTTACACGGAGGCTTACACTACTCTTGAACTCCGTGTAAGCCTTCCTGAATCTGGCCTCAGGTCATTTATTCCACTTAAAAATGACCACGGATTCTTACAAATGTGGTCAAACTTTACCACATATTTCTTTAAGGATGCATCAATGAATTTAGTCAATGCATAAGTGATAGAATTCCTGCGATTTACTATCAGGTGTAATGGTGGATTCTCAACATACTTGTGGACCTTAGGTATTCCAAAAATTATTGGTGTAGTAGGAGCCAGGCTTGATAAGTAGTTGTAAAGGTCCAAGGAAATCCTAGACTCAATAAAAAGGTCATTAAGGTAAACCTTCATTTTTTGATGTGCTTGGTTCATCTCATTTAACTCATTACAGCCGAGTGATGTCTCCAGGCATTTCTGCAGTTACCTCCTACTGCTCCTCTAGGCGTCAAATATTGCCTGTTCATATTTGCATTAATAAATCCAAAACCATGCTACACACAAGGTATCAGAATATTTTATCTTGAAGCATATATGAATGCAAACACAATTGTATTGATATATGACCTCTGTGAATAAGTATTTGTTAGAACTGTAAGGTGATAATGTTGTTTTTAAAGGCAGAAGCTACACCCACTGGGAGTTAAAGGTACACACTCAAAAGAGCTCTACTGGAGGGAATGAGTTAAGGAGGCTAAACAATAATGGTCTCAGTCTAACAACTCCAACATCCGGCTGATATAGTCATCATTATCATAAAATACAAGGCCCCCCTATCAGGATTTATGATCCTAATGTTTTGGTAACTGAGATGCTCCAAACAATCCCAGTCATTCTTTGTAAAATTCCTTACTGAGCTTAGGGGCTTATCCCAGTTAAATTGGAGACTATCACGTATATCCAACTCGCAAATCTGTTCAAAAATGAAAGACCAGGGGGTAAGGGAGGATTAAATGTGCTTAATACCATACATTCATTGTTCACTCTAGGTTGATCCTTAAAAAGTAGTGCCAAGTTAATCCTACGTACAAAGGATTTCAAATCAATAATAATTCCTGCTACGCTGGCCCTACTATCTGGGATGAAGGTTAACCCCTTGGATAACAAGTCAGCCAACCTGACATTGATATCCTTGGATGAATAATTGAAAATTTTAAAATCCTTGCCTCCATTAAAACTAAACGAAAATTATGGGCACCATCAATCATACCATGTTGTTGAATAAAAGAGGCACTGGTTGATGGATCAATTAATGCAGGGCTACTTGAGTCCCTCTCAAGTTCTTCCCCTGTATGAAATTCCCATTGGAATTCAAATTCATTTGCTGGCAGCCCTTTCTGTGAAAATTTAAGGAATGGTCATTAGAGCCTGGTGTGGTTGTACGGAGGAAGGAAACCACAGTTTTGGTGATGACTGCAGCACCCTCGACAGGTGAGCCAGATCCGAATGGAAGCTCAGCGGGTCGGGGGAACCTTGAGAGTGAAGCAATACTGTTCGTGAAGATTTGGGCTTATCAGGCTTACATGGTTTTGAAAATTCTTATGTTTTGGATGGTGCACACACGCTCAACTTGGGATTGCCTTTGCAGCCCAGAACGGGGATCAACCAAACACCAGGGAACAATATGGCCCATCAAGCACTAGGGAACAATATGGCTCATAAGGACACAGGTACTGTTGATTTTATCACTATTACAGGGATGAATAATAATGTCAGTTTGGCGCAGATGAATAGAGTTATCCCGGCACAAGCAAGCAATACCAATATGGTTGGTTCGGTCAACTTACAGGGAAACCCAGTGAACATTACTTCAGCTGGGATTAAACACTGGCTCCATGAGCCACTATCTTTAAGTAATGATAGTTTACATGACCCAGGGTATTCAACTGAGATCACCAATTGTAGTAAAACCAATATTGTCGAAAATCTGAAGCTGTTTGATGTTAAAGCTTTCAAGCTAAAAAAACTTCAATTGGAGGTAACTTATTTTCGGGAATGCCTTGGTAGACATCAAGTACTGAAGGGTTTGACGTCTTGGTGCTTTCCTACAGGGTTGGTCAGTGATTCTCCTTTTCACAAGGACTTATTGTCCTTGTTTGACAGACAAGGACTTGATCTTATGGAGATGTTTATCAAACACTATTCATTACTGATACAGGAGTTGAACGGAGAGATTGACTTGCTTGATACAGCTATTCTAAATTACACTGACTTCACTTGTTATAAGTTTGAGTACGAATGGATTTTAACTAGTATCAATGGCCAGATAGCAAAAATGAAGGCTACTAAGAACAGGAAGTTAGCTTGTGACAATAAGGATTATATTAATGGCGTGGCTTATCCTAAGCCGCCACCCTCACAAGTATGGGTGAACCCCATGAGTCAACCCCTTACTAATGGCAATGGTGGAGATGGCCCAGTTTTGAAATGGAGATAATCCCAATCTGGGACCTAATTTCCCTACTTGCTCTTACGCAGAGGCGGCTTCCAGGTTGGGTGGTCAGAATCAGCTTAATAATAATACCAATTGGAATGGACGTTTGAAGAATAATAACAAGAGAATTAATACCAACCAAAGTAATCCTGGTGGTAATAATGTCCAATTGACATATGACTCTGCTAATTATAATCCAGTTTCAGAACATCATACTGCAGGTCCTAATGACCATTCCTTAAATTTTCACAGGAAGGGTTGACAGCAAATGAATTTGACTTCCAATGGGAATTTCATACAGGGGAAGAACTTGAGAGGGAATCGAGTAGCCCCCACATTAATTGATCTATCAACCAGTGGCTCTTTGATCCAACGGCATGGTATGATCGATGGTGCCCATAATTTTTGTTTAGTTTTTAATGGAGGCAAGGATTTTAAAATTTCTAATTATTCATCCATTGATGTCGATGTCAGGTTGGCCGACTTGTTATCCAAGGAGTTAACCTTCATCCCGGATAGTAGGGCCAGCGTAGCAGGAATTATTATTGATTTAAAATCCTTTGTACATAGGATTAACTTGGCACTACTTTTTAAGGATCAACCTAGAGCAAATAACAAATGTAAGGTATTGAGTTTAATCCTCCCTTACACCCTGGTCTTGCATTTTTTGAACAGATTTGTGAGTTGGATATGCGTGATAGTCTTCAATTTAACTGAGATAAGCCCCTAAGCTTGGTAAGGAATTTTACAAAGAATGGCTGGGATTGTTTGGAGCGTCACAGTTACCAAAACCTTAGGGTCATAAAACCAGATAAGGGGGGGGGGGTCTTGTATTTTTTGACAACGATGACTATAAGAACTGAATGTTGGAGTTGTTAGACAGTGATCATTATATTTCAGCCTCCCTAAAGGAGATGAACCAAGCACATCAAAAAATCAAGGTTTACCTTAATGACCTTTTTATTGAGTCTAGGATTTCTTTGGACCTTTACAACTACTTATCAAGCCTGGTTCCTATTACACCAATAACTTTTGGAATACCTAAGGTCCACAAGGATGTTAAGAATCCACCATTATGTTTGATAGTAAATGGCAGGAATTCTATCACTTATGCATTGGCTAAATTCATTGACACATCCTTAAAGAAATATTTGGTAAAGTTTGACCACATTTGTAAGGATACATGTTCATTTTTAAGTGGAATAAATGACCTGGATTATAATGATGAGTCTTTATTTTTGACTATTGGCGTTAAAGACTTGTATACTGTGATACCTGTGGACTTGGGTATTGAGTGGGTAACTGACTTGATCAGATCTAAGGGTTGTCCAGAAAGGGAAGAAGGATTAATTGAGGGCTTGTTGGATTTAATTTTAAATAGCAATTATTTTATGTTTAATGGTAACTATTACATACAAAAGTCAGGAGTTGCGATGGGTTCCCCATGTGTGGCCAGTTTTGCGAACCTAGTTATGGCCCAGTGGGAACAATGTTATGTTTTTAATGACAGCAACCCTTATAGGAAAGCAATAAGTTACTATACAAGATTTGTGGATGATATTTTCATGTTATTTAATAGTACAGTTGTTGAAATTGAAGCATTTATGTTACATCTCAATGAGTCCACCCTATTTTTGCAATTTGCGCATGATATAGGAGAAGAATCCATTAGTTATTTGGATGTTTACCTTTACAAGGAGAGGAACATGCGATCTTACAAAGCCAGGATACATAGGACGCCGACCTATTCCAACTCTTTCCTCCACTTTTCGAACTGTCATCTTTACTAACAGAGAAGGTCAGTGGTGAAAGGGCAGTTGGTAAGGGCAGCTAGGATGGTGTCAGATGAGTTGGCATTCCATTCAGAGTGCCAAGTACTTTATAATATGTTCCTGAATAGGGGGTACCCTTCTCATTTATTTGACAACTTAGTATCTGAGATTAGTCAGAAAAGAGTTAATGGTTATGTCCATCCAATTCCTGCTCCTAAACCCCAGTTGGTGGATACACAGTCGTTAAATAATGAATTCATTCAGGCTGATGAAACTGACCCTTTCAGGATAACTTTTATTTTTACTTATAGTCTTGATGCATCCATTATTAAGAGGATTATTTTCAAGAACTGGAACTTATTAAAGTCGGACAGGGATTTGGCCTCCATAGTGGATCCTACCCCCTCGGATCATGTTTAGAAGGGGTGCCAATCTCAAGAACCTGTTGGAAAGAGTGAAACCAACTTTTCACTAGAACTGTATGTATGTTTAAATGTGAGAGTTGCCCATATTGTAAGTACATATGTACAGGACAAACGTTCACTGTTAGGGACAAGAAGTATTCTATTAACCAGAGGTTTAATTGCTTGTCCAAGGGTGTGGTATATTTGGCTACTTGTAGACTCTGCTCCTGTTTATATATTGGGAAGACTGATCGGAGACACAGGGACAGGGTCTATGAGCATGTATACAGTATCAAAAGATCCAAAGTTGAGAATGCATTAGCGAAACACATACATGAGTACCCACAACGTAGTTTTACCTTTCAAATTACAGATCAGGTACAACATGACCCTATAGTAGGTCCTTTTAACTTACTATTGGAAATCCTTGAGCTAATTTGGCAATTAAGGGTTAATGCTTATATCCGTCCAGGCATGAATGATCTTTGTTCCCTATTCTGTGTTCTTAAATATAGGAACCTGCAGAGATAGGTTTACCAGCATTTCGGATCATTCTAGGTTATAGAGCGACCTCTAGCATTGATAATGTAAATATTTTTTATAATTTTTATAATATTTATGTTATTTGTGTAATTTTCCAGATCAATTTTAGGGCATATATTTGATTACATTATTTCTCACATTATTATTCTTTTCAAAATATGTTCATATCTTATTTTATAGAAACCACTGTGCAATTTTCCATAACAGTTTTGTGGTTTTAGGTACGCCTGTGTGGTATTTCGCAAGAAAGTTTAAGGTGGTTGATCCCTGGTCACTATTAGAATTTCATGTGTATTTATAGCATATATTTACAACATAACTTTTCATTATTTTAACATATTTATATTCATATACTTCAAGTATATTTTAATGATTTCATAATTGTTTCTGAGTGGATTATTATATCCATGTCCTCTTATTTTTAACTATTAACTATGTTAATCTATTTTTGTCTACATTCTTTTGGAACAGCTTTTTTACACTTTATCAGTGTGCTTCATAATATACATTTTATACTTTTTATAGCAAGCATTTGGATGAATTACATGTGTAGTGCAATATTTAGGAATTTTTAGGAATATCGATGCATTTAATATGATTTTATTTGTTGGGTGCACTTTAAAGCTTTAATTGATTAATGTATTCAAAGGAGTGCTTCCTATTCAAGGGGTTAACTCCATTTTTTGTTGTCTGAAGAAGTTTTACTCAATGGAGTAAAACAAAAGCACTAACTCAATAAAGTGTCTTCTTAGTGGATTAATTTCAAGCCTGCTGCATTCATTTGGATTATCTAGGTTTATTGTTTTTGCTTGTTTGTGTTTTAAGTAGGAGTCTGTTGAAAAACATCCAGCAATACAGTGAGAATATGGCTTGCACCTTATCTTGAATTTCTGTAAGTTTTTAACTGGCCTCCATTAATAGGATGTCATCACCATAAGTGACTATGCTAGGATAGGTCATTGACAAATGGATATCCATAACAATTCCACAAGAGAAAATACTACTAAGTGATGTGAATGTCATTTGGTTGGTCATAACTCTAGTTGCCGTACATCTAGCATGAACTTATATGGCTTCATACAACTAATTAATAGCCCCACATATTACAGTAAGACATTAAACTCTTTATTAGATTGGATCCTAGTACCATACTCTAGCAAATATACTACCTCAGGTGCAATGTCTGAATGGCTCAGAGAACATCTCCTAATCTATACAACCAGAAATCTCACACATCCACTTAAACAACATGTTTATAAAAAAACATGCAACTTTTCAAAGTTTTAACCCAGACATTTAATTACTACCCTATCATCTTTTAACTGGAACTTATTAAAACTTCTCCACTTAGGTGACACTAAAAAGAAATTCAGTATAACTTTTCTGAGTATCCTAAATAGGATTGCACTGCCTAGAAGGTAGAGACTGAAAACAAATAATGCAATCTGGCTATCCAAAAGGAGTAAAATGCTAATGTTAATGCAGGACAGAGAAAAAGCACGGAAAGAATGGAAACAAATATAAAACATCACACTGTCTTGAAAACTTCAGAATGCTTTGCAATCTTACTAAAAAGCAAATAAATGAAGACAAAAAAAAACTACACTACAATAACTTTCAGAATAATGGTAAACACAGCCTTAAAATTTTCTGGACAGCCATTAAAGAAATCTTGCATCCTGGCCAAAAATTCAACCCTAACTCCTTTGATAATAACTCACCACTCAAAACTGAAATACAATTCAACTCTTACTTCATAGACAGTATAGTATCTCTAACCAAGGATTCCCCAACATATAACCCTAATCCTGCCCAGCAGCTACATATTATCACATCGACTTTCATCTTCAGTCCTATCTCCACATCCTATATAAATCTACTCTTAGACACACTCAAATCATGCTCTCCTTTGGCTTTTGACCTTCCAAGTGAGTACCTTAAAACAGTAGCTGATAGCATTGCCTAGCCTGTCTCAGTCCTTATAAATAGGTCAGTGCATGAGTCCCACACCCCCTCTCTCTATAAAAAGTCACAAATTATCTCTCTGAACAAAAGAGGAAATTCAACAAACATTATTCACTTTAGACCTATAGCAATCCTACCCCCTCTCCAAAATACTTGAAAAATGCATTCAAAAACAATTGATAAACTATTGCCTTGGCTTCTGTCCTTCCCATAGTACTAACACTACACTTCTAACCTATCTAGATTCTGTCGATAAAGCTAGCAATAACAACAAACTAGTCTCCCCCTTTTTTCTAGATTTGTCTAAAGCCTTTGACACAGTTTGTCACAGCAAACTTCTACTTCAAATGATCTCAATAGGTCTTTCTCAGTTCATCTTCCTATGGTTTAAAAGCTTTCTATTCAATATGTATCAGTCGGTAAAATGGCACTTCACCATTTCTCCTTACCTCCCAGTCACCATCAGTGTACCAAAAGGCTGTATCCTTGGCCCCTCTTCTTTAACATTTTGACCAACACCCTCCACTCATCCACAAAACAGCACCCCTCCCCACCATTACAGTACTCAGATGACTGTACAGTCATTTCCACATTTGACAACATGGCACACCTCCAAATAATTAGTCAGGAAGCTTTAACAGCCACTGAATCTTGGCTTTGTAACTCAGAACTCATCTTCAGCCATAAAAAAAATACTCTTTCACCAAATCCCTCTATCATGAAAAAACAAAATTTAAAAATCCATTGCAGTCTCTTCTCATAGCAAATTATTACAGATGCTAGTAGATGATTACAAACTTGCATAAGAAAAACTTATCAAAAAATAGGGATGCTTTACAGAGCCAAAAACATTCTCACTGATGCAAATAAATCTACACTTGACACTAGCTTTCTCCTCCCCATATTTCTTCATGGCGCTCCCATGCTTACTAATCTTTAGGCATTATAAAAATGAAAAAGTGAGCAATGTTATAACAAAGTTGCTAAACTTGCCCCTTTAGAGCCCATCACTGGAGTCTATATTATATCATCGAAACTTCAGATCATCAAATAGCATTTCACCAGAAATGCCATTCATCAAATCCCACACCCCCTGATAATTATATATACTAACTCTGAGATTGCACTACTTTGAGGAAAGGGCAAATTTTCTGAACCCTACCATAATGCGATCTCAGTAAGAACAATTTGATAAGCAACATGGTCAATAAAATGTTGTTCGAAATGCCATTTAATGATCTGTTTTTTTGATGATATAATAGGGACCCCACCACTATATAGCACTACAAAGCCTGAATTGGTTGGAACTACCCCATCAACTAATATATACACAGGTTTTTACCACTTATAAAATTATCCAGCACCCATCTGCTTGACTGACAATAAATAACATTCTACACAACTATGTTCCCAGTCAGTCATTATGAAACAATGACCAAAAACTCCTGTCTGTCCACAAACCTATAAATTCTGCTGGGCATTTTCTGTACTTGTACCATGTTGCTAAGGCCTAAAACTCCTTACATGTATTTATCAGGTCAGTACCCTCCCTACCATCCTTCAATACCATTCTAAAAGACTTCCTAACCAAAAGCTGTGTCTGTTCTTGTTTAACACCAGGATAAATTATATCCCTAAATGTGAACAAGTTCCTATTAATACCTTTCGCTTCCCTACTCTCCCTTCTTCATTCAATTCCTTATGTCTATCAAATTTTCATCCCTGGCTTTCTCCCTAAATATATCATAATCCTGCTTTTCTCTCACTTCATATCACAGTTCCTGTTTGTGTTATACCAACTTACCTTTAATTTCTTTGTAAACTGTTCAAGATTTTTGTAAATTAAATCATTGTCATATAACTTGTATCTATTCTTAACCAATGCTTTTAGATTATGTTTAATTAATGTTCTTAGAATGTTTTACAATATTCTGGAGTTTTTCTCACCAGGCCTTTGCTGAAAATAGGCTCCTACCCAGATGGACATTCCTGGAAATCAAATGTGAAGAAATAAATAGATAATCCATAGTGAGAATAATAAGAATCCAAGCACAGAACCCTGAGGTACCACAATGTACTGAGTATCTGGCTTTAAAAAGAGTATCACTGATGTACTTTTTGAAAATTCAGTTGCATGTGTAGCAGTTAAACCACTGTAAGATATCATTGTCCGAGTTAAGTCTTCTCCGTAAGTAGAAGCAGTGGTACTGAAGCCACATTGTTTGTCACATTGCAGGCCACATTCATTAATGTGTTTGAAGAGTTGTTTGTAAACGAGTTTTTCAAAAATCTTGGCCAGGAGGCCAATACTGCATTTAAAAGCCAATAAAAGACTATTTCCCTCTATCATAGACTATTTCCCCAAGTCTCACCTCTCCAAGTTTTGTTTCATGCAATGTGCACTTATACGAGCACTGAAAACTTTTGATTCCTGTTAGGGGAATGACACATTATACATCCTTTCATTGCCAGGTAGCACTCTTGGTCATTGCTGGCAGAAGATCAGAAAGCTGTTCTGTGGGTTCTTTCCCAACACCAGTTAATTGGCGTATTTTTTTTCAAAACTGACACTGCAGTGCAGCATATGGAGGAAGTGAATACTGCAGTCCCGTGTGTACTGTCCTTCAGATTAGACATTAAAGTGAGGCCCCATATGTCTGACTTGGTGATAGCTCAGGTGGATGTAAAAGATCCCACAACACTGACTGAAAAATGTAGAAGTTCCCTGGGCCTTGTCCAAATATTTGCTAGTCAGTTCGAATGACACCTTGGGTGTCCCCTGAAAAGAAGCCATAGGCCTACTGGAACTAACTTTGTCAACAAATTGAAAACAAACAAATAAGTACTGCAGTAATTGCCAAATACTTTACTGAATGAAGTAATACATTCAAAATGTCAGTGCTCTAAAATGTTTAATGATTAGCACATAATTTCTGCTTATATAAAAAAAGTATTATTTGTACATAACTTAAAGAGGCTCAGTGGGTTCATCTGTCTCCCATCAGTCATTGACAGCTTCACTACCTGTGTCAAGTACAAGAAAGCAGCAAAAGTCTGCACATAACTAAAAACAAATATGTTTGCATACTACTTGGTCAAAATAAGATTTAGTGTCTTGATCATGAAAAGGGACATCATTATCACAGGTCTGCCAACGTCAGGAGACGCTTTGTAAAATTTTTGATCTGAAACCATTGTTGTAGACTTACAGGACTTAATTTTCCATCCTCAGCCATTAACATCAAAATGGGAGTGTCAATGAGAAATGCAGCAAACCAAAGAGCTTTAACTAAAGTCAATGAAAAAAAATGAAAAAATGGACTTCTATGTCTAAATCCTGACAAAAAATAATGCGTAACCATTTAACCTGAAAAAAGTTTCACACTTTCATGGCTTTGTTAAAGTCAAGAGTAGAATCGATATTAGGTTAATTAAACACCGTATAAAGACTTTAGAATGTTTCACCTAATGTTAAACTGTTAGACACACATCTCTTAATTAAATGAAAAAGCAATGCATTTATTCTCAAGTTCTTGTTATTTTATTCTAGTTTCTCTCTTTCTCTCTCTTTTTGAATATGATGTTTCTGTAATAATAAAGATCAATTACAATCATTATGTAGTTTATAATCACATTGCACGCTAGCTATATTTTCCATCCCTCTATCCTAAATGTTTGAAAAACTGAAATCAATTAACTACAAACATTTATTTGCAACTGCGGTGGTGGTGCTGTGGTAACGTTGCCTCACAGTTAAGACGTTGTCCTGTTCGATTCTCAGCTAGAGCGTCTTCTGTGTGGAGACATGCATGAATGGGCGTACCTTCGTTGAAGGTTGTGCTTCAGGGCCAGCAACTTGGCAAGTAAAAATCTACTGCCAATCATTAGCGGACCGGAGTTCCGCTGTGGTGACCCCTAACTGGGAAAAGCCGAACGACACACATTTATTTGCAACACTAAAGGAAAACCGGGGTTTTCTACTGGTGTTTGAGTCCCAAGCAGTTGGAAACCACTGCCTCAAAGCCAGAGACTCGATCACATTGTAGCTCATGTTCAAATTTGAATGTGAGTTTGGGAAAATAGTTGCAAGGACAGCAAGTGGAAGGGGTGTTTTAGGATTAGGGAGCAGGAGGGAGGTTTAGGGTTAGACATCAAAAAGGGAAGTTTAGGGTTAAGGACAGAAGAGGGAGTTTTTCGTTTAGGGAGGTGGGGTTTGAGTTTTAGGTTTAGGCAGTGGGAAGGGAGTTTTAGGGATAGAGAGTGGAAAGGGAGTATTAGGTTTAAGGGAGGCTTGAAATGATGTCTCATGGGGCAAGGGGGAGTTTTAGTGTTAGTGAGAAAATTGGGGAATTTAAGTTAAGAAAGGAGAGTTAGAGTTTTAAATTTAGGGAGTTTTGAGGGACTTTAGGGTTTGGGAATGTTAATGTACTTTTAGATTAAGGGTGCAAGGAATTAGACTGGGAACTGGGTGCAAGTTTTAGGGTCAGAGTTAGTGCTCTTTTAGGGTGAACAGAGTCATATGTTAGGAAAGTTATGTATACAAGGGAGACTGGGCTAATGGGCATTGAACATTTGCTTTTTTCATTCAAATGGTAGTGACCAGGTGTGTCACAAACAACTAGCACATGAGTACCTGTATTAGACCTGTACAACAGTAGTGATATTAATACTGGTCAGGACAGAGCTGCAGGATTGTTTACTTTGCCTTTTTGGCCATGTCACAGTGAGGCTTGATTCAGTGGTGATTCATGTAAGATGTGGCCTTGTGAGAGCTTCTGGCAAGTAGGGTAAAGTTGCTTTGTGTAATAAATAAATGAACATTAAACAAGTACATGTATTAATAACAATTTATAACAACAAAGTTTTGGGAAAATGTAGGTTTTGTACAGCAAATGTTTTAGCATCAAAGGAAACACAGGGCAATTAGTCTTGTGACCATTTATGTCATGGAACCTCATCTTGAAATTATGAATACCCATTCAATCACCCGATTCCTATTTGAATGATGATAATGCATCATACAGTTAAATTTGCAGTGGGAGCCTATTGCAGAGGCATGAAAGGTGCAGTATAATATACCTATCTCTCCACTGTGCTTTATTTATTTGCAGATTAATATATAGATCATTGGAGCTGGTAATTTGTGGGAATATTTGATTTGTAAAGATAAAAGATATCCTGGACCACCAGTCCCTTTTAGCATAGAAGGCAAGGCACAGATTTCCCAAGAGTCTATAAGACACTGAATAAAGGTACAGTGCTTCCAAATTGTTTGGTAGCTTAGGATTTTTAAGTTACTAATCTTAATTAAGAAACTGATTGATATGACTAATGAGATACATCCCAAAGGAGATATTGTACTGAATAGTTGGCCTAGTCAATACCGATTACATATGAACACTGACTTCTTTAGATCTGGATGATATTGTTTTTGGCAATTAGCTGCACTGAGTAGGAGTTTTGAGCTGCTATTATTATACGATGATCAAAGAAAAGGGAATCATCAATCCAAGTTCCACATTTTTGTCTTTTTGAATATTTTCATTTTGGAGTGAGAATTTACAATAGGGGACAGTTCTTATCTAATGCAGTGATGGGTTTAGGGTAGGATCCCCCTTTCTAATCCCAAAAATACAACGTGCCATCAAAAAGAAAAGATGAAAAATATATCTTTTTCAGACTGTGCTTTTTGCCTTTAAATGTATGTCATAATCACAGCCTGAGATGCAATTGGAGCTATCAGTCAGGTGACTTGATTCTAAGATTCTTACTGCATCCTCCATTGTGTTTGGAAAGATGCTTATTGAGAATAATCATAGGAGCATGTTATCACTCATAAAACACGCCTTCCAACTGTACCATTTTCTTTAGTACATTCTGATTTTTAGTCCTGATGCAGTTCCCTTCATGTATCTCCAATTTATTCCTCCTGTACAATGTATGCAGTTGGAAATAGATTCCAGTTTTCTAAAGCATTAAAAGTGATCAGAACACTTTATCAAAAATGCCGGAAATATATTTCCACATTTAAAAATGTCCTGCTTTTTAAATTGCTTCTAGGAATATGCCATCATGCCGCTGGTTATAGGTTACTACTAGGCTAACTGACTTCTGGACCATTTTAAGCCTAGCCAATTACCCCATGTGAGAATCAAACCCTGTACCTTGTGTCTGTAAGGTTCATAGGTTCATAGGTAGGTAGGTACAAGGTTGTTGGCCCTAGGGCCTATATAAGCCTAGCCAAAAGGTACCCTGGCTTTCGCCACCCAAGAAAATTATTTTCCTGTGCCCCTGTTGAGCAGAGCCACAGAAGTGATCCCTGGGGAGAATTTTCTATCTCCCATCCAATCATCAAGATTTTTTTTGAAGAGTGCTAATGAGGAGCTTTTTTTGATACAGACAGGTACTTTGTTCCAGAGTATGGGAAGTCTCTGGGACAGGAATCTATCACTCCAGCATGTTCTGTTTATTGTGGTAACAAGCTTTAGGTTCCTAGAGTGTGTAGCTTGGATGGTTTTGGATTTCTTTAAGTGGAGCATGTCCAACACCTTAACCATTATGACAACCCCCCCTATGATTGGAACACCAGATTATGTGACTTGATATATAGCCTGTCAGGAAAGGGACTCAGATAAGGAAACAAGTAATAACGAATTGTGATTACATCTGTAACCAAGTGAACACAAATTTTTTTTAAAGTGTTTTCTCATTAAGTTTTAAATTATGGGTAGTTTACTGTTTCAGAGAGGCTGTGGTGCTGTTATCCCTGCAAATAACAAAGTGAGTACTTGAAATATTTATCATGAAACGTCCATCTGCCAAAAAGTGCAGTGTGAAAACCTTATTTTATTGAGTGCATTATCAAATTAAAATGAATGAGCTAAATAAAATAATATAAGGTTTTCAAACTGCACTTTGTCCTATGGATCCTTTACTTGTTTTTGGATATCTTGAGACCTACTGTTCAATTTACTAAAGAAAGTGCAAAGAAACTGTGGTTTGCAAGTTTCTACTTCCCAGGTCAACTAGTTGGCAGCACATTAGTTTTGGAAGAGCATCTTTCTTTGTTAGCTGCTTCAGATGAGAAATCTTAAATTACAGTGAGGATAATGTTGCTTTTTATATTATGGGCTGATACTAGTCTTTAGAATTGTCTTAACTGGTTTAAATTATATGCCTCCTGATTTCATAATTGAAGAACTGACTTTCTAAGTGTTTAAGTCCATGGTGTTTTATGGGTTGCACTTATATAACCGCAAACACGGTTATCTGAGCCTGTGCATGGTTTGCATACTACGTTATTTGGCTTGTAAAAACAAACCAGGGTTAACAGTAAATGCAAGACTGAGTAATACAGCTAAGAGAATTTTTTATTCAAGTCAGTATTCTTGATCAGTTCTTAAAAGTAATTACTTTTTTCCTCTTTTAATTTACATTTGATAATTGTTTGCATTTGATGATCATGATGTTTATTAGGTAACAGTGTTTAAAAGGAGTTGCAGACCAGTAATTTTTGATTTCATATTCTGAAAAAAGAAAAATATCATGACATAAGGGAGGGGGGTACTTTTAATTCTGACACTTGGATTGCCGCTATATTTTCTATACCTTGAAATGTTTATTGAAAATTAATTGGATGATAATAATATTCCTAAGAATAGCATTTTTCCCATACCTAGTGGCATTGACAATAAATGTGTGAAACAAGTGTTGTTACACCTGATTGCACACTTATTGATTAGAAGATTAGTCTCTTACTTTAAGGTTTATCTTAATCAGTGAGCCTGTATTTATATGCTTAGCTTTTGGTGTTTTTATGAAATCTGTCATTGGTCTACAGTTCTGCAGTGAACAGTTTACTGTCCTGATGGCTGTAGTTGCCTTCATTGCTTCAGAAATGAATTCCTGGCTCTGTACGTAGGGTGAGCTTCTCTCTCTCTGTTGTAGTATTGAAACAAGCTTGAAAATGCAGAAATATTGCTATTTGAGAAGTTGCATGAACGGACTGAGTATTTTCACTCATTTTTCTATAGTTCTATTTAGCTCCTAATTAGAGCATCTGGACTTGCAGTAGAGATCTTGGAGGAAGTTTGATGAGCTTCTTTTGAGTCTGATTAGTTGGAGTTGGTGTTTTTGTTATGTCTTTAACAAAGACAAGACAATTATGTGACTGTAATTATTTTTTTCTCATTTCTTAGTGGTCTGACTGTTGTTATTGTAGTGTTTTGATGCTTTTTGATATCTTTAAATAGTTCAGCCTGGTAGTTGAGAATTTACTTTTTTCTTACGGTTTTTATTGCAAAAGATTGTTACCTTGATATTTTGGGAAACAGACACTGCTTACACAATAGCAATAAAATGGGAATATACATACAAAAAAGCATCAATATCTAAAATAACATCAGATTGGATAAGTCCAAATTACTCTGAAAATTGGAAAGAATTACTAACTGTAATATCAATAAATGAATTTGATTTACAAAAAAAAAATGCCAAATAACAGATAAAAACAATTTGCCATGGCACATATGTATTAGTATGTTCTATAACATAACTAAACCCCCTAAAACTTGTATGATTAATTAGTACATTGACTCATTTAGGAAAATTGTTAATGCAAATATAGATTTAAAAATCTTGTTTGATCTTTTAACACTATTTATAGTCACAAAAAAATTTCCATATAAAATATATAGAGAAATTATTAATTCCTGGGAACAGAAAAAAAAATGTTTGTTGGCTCCAATGTATCAAAGAACTAAAAGTTTTAGATATGCAAGTAATAAAAACAACATACAGAATTCCACAACATGACTGGTTAACTTATTCTGTTATATTCACAAGATTTAAGTAGAATAATTAGCATTTATTTATTTAAAGAAATACCTAAATTTATGAAATACATATATGTAATCATATCTAATGACTTTGACATGGGAAACAGTATTTAAACATTTTACAAAATATTGATACACTATAAAACAACACCCAAAACTTCATATTGGAAATATATAACAAAAGGACACTCAATACAGTTAACTGCAGGTATTAAAACAAATATCTTATTATCGATAAAATCTACATACATCCTTTATACAATACTGGAAAGTTTTAATTGGAAATACTTGTGCAGAGCATTCTTAACCCCACACAGAATAAATAAAATTAGTTCATCCATAAAAGGAATATGTTGGAGATATGAACAAGTATAAAATGCAGATTGGAACCACATTTTCTTTGATTGTGTTAAAATTAAGCCATTTTGGAATGGTATTAATAATGTTCTACAAGCTTTATTTAATGATTCATTTTATTTAACTAAAGCTCTTGTATTATTAAATGTGAACGAAGGTCCTCATCTGAATAGGTCAAACATGTATCTAGTATGGACTATGCTTGCAATTTCAAGGAAGTATATAACAAGAAGATGGAATACAAACACCATACCAACTTTGGAAGACTTATACAGCCTGCTGAAGACCACAACAGTATTGGAAATTAAAATTAAAGAACTAAGAATTTATCCAAACCCATTTATCAATAAACCTTGGGAAAAGTCTTATTTTTGATTGACACTATAGAATAATTGATCAGACACTCTGATGATGGATTAGACATACTTATAAAGTAACTGTATACATTAAGATCTGTTATAGTGTCCGGCTAATGTAAATAGTGTACATAGCTATTTAAGATGTTATGTATAAATACTATGGAATCCATTCAAATGTATTTGAAAAATAAAAAAAAAATTGAGAAAAAAAAATGGTAATATTGTGGCACTTCAGAGATAGCAGATGAGAAGGGTATTACATCACACTGTTACTTCTCCAATTTATACAAGACTAGTAGATGGGACAGAATAGCAATGAAGTGCGACTTTTGACATCAGCCTCTCAGATCAGCTTTATCCCTTTGCTCGTCTTAAAACAGGAATAATTTAATCTATAGGAAAGATGCACTGAAAATACAGTATTACCCCCCCCCCCATATACGAAGTTCACTCTACAGTTTTGTTCAGAGCTAATTTTCACAGTCTTGCTAATTCAGTGTGTGTAGCTTGTACAAAAATTACGTTTAGGGTATTGCGTGCATAATAGCTTTGCTGTTAAAAGCCTTTTGATGCCTTAATTGTAATACTGCATACTTTCATTCTCTCTATTTTTGTCTTCTGAATAGAGATTTTCTGAGTACTTCTTTCATGTGTATCTATGTATATATTACTGAATTCAAACCAAACAGTAAAAAGCGCAAGGAACTAGATGAACTTTATATATTTTGGTTACAGCATTTTGACATAAAAAGATTATTGTGCATTCAACTTTCATAGGCTACTTAGAGTGAGCACACATTTTTAATTATTTTCATTGGCTGCATTTTTCCAATGACTGCCAAGCCTTCTTCACCTGATAGGTCCAATCATTCCACTCTTGCTCCCAAAAGTGGATAATGCCAAGAAGAGAGAGATCAGAGCCAGAGAAGTCAGCCTTCAACCTGCAAGGAGTTTTGAAGGTTTTCATCTTATTCAGGCATGCCTTAAAGGAGCTGGTACTATCTGCAAATTTGCTGTGTGCTGGACAGGAATTATCTATTTCCACTTTCATAACTACACTGCAATGATACAAATCTGGCAGTATATTGCTGAATTTTCTTTCACATGTATTGTCAGAACACCCTAAGGTGATCTTTCCACTGTATATCCTATCCCAAGTCTTCGACTTCCCATCCCACCCTGCTTGTTGATTTTCTAGATTGTGCTCACACCTTTTCAGATTTCTGGATCTGCCTCTGTAATGTCAAACATTGTACTTTTTAGTACTTAATCTTAGTCTAATTTTAGTATGCCAAGTATGTATGAGAGAAAGTTTTTCCTGAAGGGCTTGTGAATCAGAGACTTGACAATGACTCCTAGTTTACAGTCACCAACAAGCATGGTTAACCAGAGGTCTTGAATCATGGCATTCAGTTCCTAAAAATTAAATTTTGAACAAAAGAGGGCCCAGCACCAGTCATCTTCATATTTCCTAATGAGGTACGTGCTACCTGTACTATATGGGTTCTGTCTTTTAGACAGTTTACTATTCATCTTACCATATAGGGATCTATTTGTAATGCATTAAGCCTAATCACTATGCTAGCATCAAACACCTCGGCCAGGTGAAGGTATGCCATTGGACAGCATGGTTACTATCAATACTTATTCAAAGAAGTTTGCCAGATTCACTAAACAGGATTTACTCTTCATAAAGCCAAAATGGCACAGGTCTAGCTTTAGTATTATTGTTTATCTGGCCAAAATGCTGCAGGTATAGCCTGATCAGAATGTTAGTATCATAGTTTATCATGTTAGTTAAAATTTGTTCCAAAGAAGACTCATCAGGCTGAAAGGCTTATAATTCCAAAGGTCAAAGGTCACCTTTGTGGAATGACATTGTTTCTGCTGTGTGGCAAAACTCAGGGATAAAGACAGCAGCTAAACTCAGGTGCAATTGTTTAAGAAGTTGCCTGTTAAGGTTGTTTAGTATTGTTTATTAAACATCCACATTCTTTAGTGGTAATTATGAAATGACTAACTTACAAACTTACCTTTAATTTCTCTATAAACTGGTTAAAATTTATCTAAATATTTAATTGTTGTCATACAACTTGTATCTATTCTTAATTAATGTTTTCATATTATGTCTAATTTGGTATAGTTATTTAAACTGTACATTTTTTTTGTATTATTTGTAAGTATTGTAAAGCTATTGTTCTTAAAATGTTTTCTATTCTTCAGAGCTTTTCTCTCTGGCCTTCACTGAAAATGGGCACCTACTCAATTGGGCTTTTCCAATTAATCAAATGAAAATAAAAAAAAATAATAAAATGACAATTTCATAGACCAACGGGTATTAGATAGCCATCTCTGGAGTAAAATTCACACTTAATTTGTTCATTAGTATGTTGGCAATATCTAGTGGATTAGGGTAGGTGGTGCCATTAAGAGCAATGCAGGGTATTATTTCATAACTTCCTATTATAGCTAAAGATATATATAAAATTGTCCTTAGCTTCTGATGCTAACCTAAGTATATGGGCTGCTCTAATAAATCTAATAGTATTATTTAAGTTTTATAAAACCCATTTAAGAAGCCACCTTCTATGGCAACAGTGTTGTTGCAAAATGTAAATTTTTTAAACTTCATCATAAAATTTGATGAGATTAGTACAAATGAAATCCTTGAATTCTGAAATGTTGGTTTCACTGAGCTTTTAGATTCTGAAGGAGAAGGTCACTAGTTTATGACACAATTTAACCAGGGAAGGTGATACCAAGGTAGTAGCACATGAAGAAGCTATAGTCAAAAGGACCAGATCAAGAATATTATGTCCTCTAATGGGTTTATTAATAATCTGGTCCAGGGAGTTTTGTTTATTAAATCTGCAAACTTTTGGACATAACATACATTGGAGGTGTAGGTAATCCTGTTTATTGAGGGTAGTCAAAGCTCCCAAATATATGCAGTTCTTGTTTATAGGGAGTTCATTGAGTACACTTAGGAAGTTTCATTTTTTTCATAGGGGTGTTCTGTAACCGGCTTATAAACTGATAGTTGGTCCTGTTTCATGTGATTTGGAGTTTAGCGAGTTCCATTTGCATGTCTCTAGGAATTGGTCTAGAAGTCAAACAGTCCCTACCAAATATGGGGATGCCATCACAATTCACTTTGAGTCTGAAGGCATGTCAGGTATAAAACTAAGAAATGGAGGGAGTGCTTCCTGAAGATGTAAATTAAGTTTCTGAAATTAAGCCTCTGCGAAGGTGGGTGTGTGGTTTGTGTTTTTATGTGAAGGCAGTGCTGATATGTGTTTTGGAGGGCTATATGTTCCATGTGGTGTGATGCAAGTGTTGACCTTCTCCTCTTGACCAGCTATTCTGGTCTTGGCTGGAGAGTGTGTGGCTTCCAATTTGTATATATAATTAATCTCTCGCAAGTTTGAGTGATGGGATGTAAGGGGAGAGGGATGTCAGTGTACATGAAGCAGTTGCTACATTGCCACAGGATGTCCGAGTTCACTAGGTTAAAAAGAGAATGCACAGGGAACTGACCTTAAGACATTCCTGGAGGGGTGGGCATTAATAATAAGTACTCAAGCTTTTTTCTTGTAGAACGTTTAGTGCTGGTAGCACTTTTGTGTGTTACAGTAATTGCTACAAGAAGTCTGGCAAAGTGCTAGATTAATAAGCTAGTAAAAGTGAAGAAGAGGAGAGAACTAGCAGATCTAAGGGAAAAATTGAAGAGCAGACTTTGGCACCTCTCAGAAGCTTATAAACTGTCCTGGATACAGTAAATCTATATCTGGACTAGAGTAGTTACAGGAAATGTGGAAAACAAGTGCAAACGTGGAATTTTAAACCAGAAAGTTGAAAGAGATGGAAAAAGTGCCCAAGCAGCCAATAAACTACAAATTCTGGGGCAGAAACCACTCCTCTTGTGGTAGATAGGCTACCTAGTGCTTACCACTCCCACTGATAAGCTAGAAGGCTTCCATCCAACACAGAAAGGATTGGGGAGCTCTGAAGCTTACATACAGTCCTGGATACAGCAAATCTGTATCTGGACTGGACTAGTTACAGGAAAGGTGGGAAAAGCGTAAACAATGGATTTTAGACCAGAAAGTTGAAAGAGATGGAAAAACTGCCCAAACGGCCAATAAACTACAATTTTTGGGTCAGAAACCACTCTTGTGGTAGATAGGCTAACTAATACTTACCACTCCCACTGATAAGCTAGAAGGCTTCCCCCCAACACAGAAAGGCTTGGGGAGCTCAGAAACTTACAAACAGTCCTGGATATAGCAAATCTGTATCTGGACTAGACTAGTTACAGGAAATGCAGGAAACAAGCTTAGAATCTTTTTTTCTTTTAATTATTGAAGATGTAGAGTATTTACATATAAATAGTAAAGTACACAAAGAAGCTGAGAACAGTCCACCAAGTAAATGTAAATGTGAGCACAGCCTCCTGTCACAGAACGTAATACAATGCACCAGCACGAACACCAGAAACTTCAAAAAACAGTAGATTTATTCCAATGGTATAAAAAACACTTCAGTTTAGCGCTTTCATCCACTAAGGACTTCCTCAGAACAAATATTAAAAACTGCTAATCCATTAAATACATTTAAAAATACGTCACATGTTGTTCTACCATTAATAATTAAAGTGCTAGTGCCTTGAAATGCCAGTGCATAATGAAAACCTTCCATTACTATAAAAACTATTGTCGCAATTGAATAACACACATTTAAAGTTCATTTAATATATTAAAATATGCCTACCCCTATAGTTGGCCTTATAACACTTGTTTACAATTATCTAAAACCGGTTTTATGGAGACGTGCTCATTTATACCAGGATACATAGAGGCATTTAATTTAACCTGCCACCTGACCTCCTTGTCACTTACTGCTTTCTTAACGTCTCCACCCCTTACATTAGGTCTAACTATCTCTAAAATTCCAAAGGTAAAGTTGGAACACTCCTTACTAAGTTTTAAATGTTTCCATAAAGCATTATTCTCGTCCTGTTTCCTGATGCTATATTGGTGATCGTAAATCCTATTACGTAAGCATCTGGTAGTTTTCCCTACATAGAAACAGGGACAGTGAGTACAAACAGCTAGGTATATCAGATTGTAGACCTACAATTCCCCTTTTGAAAATGAATTTTTGATTTATTAAAATTCTGTAGGGTTAATTCCTGCACTGCCGTTATGTATTGGCACTGTGGACATGTGCCACATTTTGTTGTCCCCCTCCCATTGTCCATCTTGGTCTGTTTTTTCTCTAATAAGAACTTCAAATTCGGACCATTCCTATGTACAAAATGGGGCTCACTCCCCACTAAATCCCAAATCCTTTTATCAGCTTTAAATACCTTCCAATTTTTCTTTATAATATTTTTTATATACTTGCTATGGGGTCCGAACTGAATAATACAGGCTTTCCCATATCTATTCATCATGTCAGTACCACTACTGGGGGTATGCTTCTGGGATAAGTTGGTAAGACGTCCCCCTCCCAACAAAGGTGTGAACCTAATGCCCCATTGTTGACAAACATAGGTCCTTAATTCATTAATCATACCTTCGGGGTATCCCCTTTCTAGGAAAAATGTACCTATTTTCCCTAGTTCCATTTCCAAATCCCTAATATCAGAAGTCATCCTTGCTGCCCGAATAAACTGCCCTTTTACTATATTTCTTTTCTGGGCCCAAGAGTGACTGCTATTAAAATGTGAATAGGAATTGCTGAAAGTGGGTTTTCTGAAAATGTTGGACTTAAATTTACCTTCATCTAGTGTAATCAACACATCAAGATAAGAAATACTTTTTTTATCCATATTGATGGTAAATTTTAGGTACTCACTGCAGGAGTTGATGTAGCTGAAAAAATCGTCTAACTTTTTAAATGTATTTAATGGATTAGCAGTTTTTAATATGTGTTCTGAGGAAGTCCTTAGTGGATGAAAGTGCTAAACTGAAGTGTTTTTTATACCATTGGAATAAATCTACTGTTTTTTGAAGTTTCTGGTGTTCGTGCTGGTGCATTGTATTACGTTCTGTGACAGGAGGCTGTGCTCACATTTACATTTACATAAATAGTAAAGTCCCTTTTTTACAATATAGATCTGTCTAAAAGTAATATTGTTAAGCAACACAAATAGAAGTTGAGTGGGATACTGGATGGTAAAAGAACTGAAGCTGATATTGTCGAATAAGTAAGAAATCTAAGGCATATGTACTTGATTAGTTATTGATGAATGTGAAGTTAGATGATTCTTACAGAGCATCTGTGAAAAGAGATTTGTTTTTATTTCTGTTTAATTATTTATTTGTTAACCAGGTGGGCCCATTGGACCTGTCCCTTTTCTTGATTGGCCTGTTAGCCATAATTAGTTAAGTGACCTACGTGGGATAACACAATAAGCTAATAAAAGTGAGGGAATAAACAATGAACTACAGGAAGCAGATCATTAACAGTTAACATTGATCCTTTGTGCTAGATGACAGCATTAAACAAATTGGGTAAACATTTGATTTGTTTATGACTGATTAAAAACTGAATACAAATTTAAGAAAAAAAATTAAAATGGTTAGCTATTTAAAATGCAAGTTTACATAGTTCTTGGAATTCTAACCAGCAGGCATTTTACATCAGTTTGTTGGAAATCTAATGATTTTTTCTGTGCATCTTTTTATTTCAGTAACAAATTTTGCTTATGCTTGTATAGTTATTTCACTGGTACTTGAAATCACAATCATGGTTGAAAAGGGGCATGTTGTCCAATAGCTACAGCTAAGTAAGTAAATAAACAAATACATTCTTCATCTGAAAGGATTATTTCATGGCAATGATGAAAATTTGGCTTGTTAATTGTTATATCTACTAAAGTTTTGAGCCTGAATTCAGTGTAACAAATATGTACAGTTTTGCATTGTTTTTCTGTTTCTGAAGTGTTTTCAAATAAAATAACACCGGTGATCTACGTACCTTGTGAATATAACCACTGCACGTATCCAGGGGATGCAAAAGTATATTTATAAGACTGAAAGAACTTGTTCATACTGACTATCATGTTACTTGCTTGAGTATAACAGGCTGATGACAAATCATTACACAGGATCCTAAATGAATTGTGCTGAATATTTATGCCTTAGCAAAGCATTTTCTGGCTGCATTCCATTTGATACTGTTAATCTAAAATACGTCTTTTGGAAACAATGTTATGCTGTAGCAAGCAGATTTATTCATGGTCAGGATCCAGTAGCTTCTCAAGAATTACAAAAAAAAAAAAAAAAAAAGGCAAATATAATCTAAACCCTAGCATGCTATTGCCATTTCTTCACATAAAAAAGTATAAGAATCAGCAGTTTGATATCTATCAGATCTGGTGGATTCTTTGATATATTTCCCTGTAATTTTCTTATTTTTTATCTTCTTCTTCTAACATAAGCAATAAATACAATCTTTCCATTTCTGATGCATGAATCAGATTTCTTTCATGTCCAGTAAAGTTTCATTCCCCATCTCATAACAGTTACTTTTGATAATCTCGCATCCAATGAGCTTTTGTTCCTCATCATATGATATGTGTATGCTATTGCTGACATACTGAATAAGCTTTTGTTCCCCATCTAATGACAGCGTAGGTTTATCTTCTATTTTGTAAATGTCCCTGTCTCCAGCTTCATGCTTTATAAATGGAGCTATATTGTTACAATACTAGCACTGTCTTTACTGCCTGACAACATGCTTAATAAGCAGAATAGATGTGTTTATAGTATTCAGTGTTTGTTTACTTGTAATATCTTGTGCCTAATAATACCATTGTTCAGCAGAACATAATTTTATTTTCCTGTCTTAATCTGTAAATAGGTAGAAGCTACATAATGTCTGAACTAATTCTACTCAAAGAAATCCATCCTAACACTTCTGCTTAAGAATTCCCTCTTGCCCCACATTCTGCCAATCAAGCCTCTTGGCCAGTCACTCAGGTGACCCCATTGTTACCGTTGGGGTATGCATAAGTTGTTAAGTCCATTCATTTCTTTTGATATAAGACATGAGTACTGAGAGAGATGGTATTCCTGTCAATGGAGTGAGGAGCTCCAGCTCCATTGGAATCCATCCACACCATCTGCAACCCCTTGGGGTCAGTGTGTCACTTCAACAGCAGTGATCATCTAACACCAATGTTCAAAACATCAGGAGACTCAAATGCAGGGATAGGAACCCTGAATATGACCCAGATAGCCAAACTTTAGCTAGTATGTGAGGCAGCCTTTGGAGCTGGCAGGGAATAGAAAGATATGAAGAGGCTCTGACTGTTAACCTTTCTGTGGGAGGAAGGACAGGGATGATATGTTGATAGAGACAGGTAAGGACATGTTCCATTTCTTTTCCATGTCCTAATGGTGCTAAGGCTTTGAAGGTGCTGACAGGCTGTGTATGTGTGTATGTGTGGGAGAGGGTGTGTGTGTGTGTGTGTGTGTGTGTCTAGGATAATGAGGGATATTGCCAATGTTGAGCCCAGAGAAGTGACACTGTCTTGACCATGCCTCATAGCTCACCACACCTGCTTACATAATGCTAGCAATCAAGGGGTAGGGCCACATCTTCTGTCAAGCTAAAAAGTCTCTGAAAGTAGAAATGTTGGCTTGTTGGCTTCCAGGACTCACACATATCTCATAAGAGACCTGTTGTTGCCAGAGTAGGACTCAGCGACCACAGTCAGGAGAGGATAAACATCCAGGCAAACTGTTCAAATATGTCAACTGATTAGAAGGAGTTTCACATTAAGGGGAACCATATTATATCAGAATTCATGGAAAAGAACAACCCTTTGAGTTCATTGCAGAAAAAAAATGAGTAAGAGCATTTATTTTTAGCCCACTCTTTTTGATACATATTTTCAGTGATGACACTAGGGTTCAGCAAATTATGGGCATTATGTTGGGCTGTCTGTGTCTTCCATGAATGATATAAGTCCATCTCCAATTGAGGCATACACCTCATAAAGCACTTTAGTTCCTACCAAGAAGATAAAATGGAGCACACATTGACAGGCATGTGTCACTCCTCTGTCACCATCAGATAACTGAGCAGGTTCAATTCCTTCATTCTCCTTGCACCTCCAGCTGGCTCTCCAAGCATCAGGACTGTGAATCAATCCCAAGTCATGTAGGCCATAGACAGGCCTGTATCCATGTACAACACAGAGCTAATAGTTTGCCAGTTTTCAATATTCTTCTGTTTCCTCATGGAGGCAATAAAGCCACCTGCTTTTCACTTACAGACTTCAATGTTTTGTTGCTAATACAATTAATATAAATGCTGACTTGAAGTCACTGTCTGACATCACATTTATTACTCTAATTTCATTGTACTTCGGCAAACCTGCTCATTCAACACTGACAAATATCATGGGTGAGTTAGTGATGTTTCTGTCAATGTGTACAAAGTTAAGGGCTGACTTTTCTTCTTTTTTTTTACATGACAAAATCTAGCATTAACCATTTCATAACATATCATTCTTAGTTACCCAGTCTAAAAAGTAAAAAATGAAGAGCAATCGAAATTCATTTTGTATTATCACCGTTATACATGCAGTGCATCTATAGGAGGAAAAGCAACAGTAATGGAACCAAACCCTTTAGTGTTTAAGTATTCATGATGCAATAAACTCATCCATGTTACCTTTGAACCTTATAAACACATGGCACTAAGAAATTCCCCTGTGCAACTTTAAGCCAATATGTCTGCTTTGTTAAATAGGTGATAAAATTATTGTATAAAAATATATAAGAAATTAAAGACACAATTGGCAAAACAAACTTGCAGACCTCCCTTATTACTAATTTCTTTCACTTAACCTTTGAATTCAAATACAGGAAACAGCAACATGATTTTTTTCACCTTATGTTATGTACTCCTCCACATAATGCATGATTTATAGCTTTGCTATGAGCTGTTGTATTGTCTTGATTTAAATGAGTTTTCTCATTAGTGAAATTAGTTCACTCTTTATATAATAAGGAAAGAAATTAATATTTTAGTGCACTTATTATACAACCTCAGTGCTGACTATAGGAATTACTGGTTTTAATAACATGCTGTGTGTGATATTTTTTTTTGTGGATGGCCTTTTTAGACAGCATCCCCCAGAGTTACACTAATTACCTCCTGAAGGAACAATTATCATAATGCATTCAAAAACTTTACAGGGTACTTGTGCTTTTCATATTAGGCACAAACCCTGATGAACTTTCAAAATCACATTTTAAGTTTTATCACTGAGTTTTACTTGAAAGAAAATAATTGTAAGCCTTATCTGTCAAAAGCAGACTGAACTGTAATTGAAATGGCGCTGCACAGAACTAGATTTTCAGGATCTTATTATTTTATAACTAACATATATTATTTTTGCATGTTTATAAACTAGTTAATAGTATTTCATAGAAGAGGAGACTTAGGGTGGTATTCATAGATTGGAGAGTTGCATTTTCATAGTGGTAATATGTGAAGAACAGTGCTATAAGGTTATGCGAATCCCAGACTCTCCAGGATGATTACAGAAATACAGAGGACTTTTTGTGTTCATGACCTTCTGTTGGAAATGCATAACATGATTAATAAATAAGCAATAAGGGGACAGTTACTATGCCGTTATGGGGTTTTACACATATGTGCATGAGTTTGATTCATAGGCATGAATCTATAATGAACTCATTTGTATACAGAGTGTGTAAAAATCCCTGAAGTTATGCTAGAAAGCATGGAGATGTGAGGGAAAATAAATTTGTGCTTCTGTATACCTGTACATTTTACTGAAGGGGTCATTTGGTGAAATGTTTCATTTTAGTGCTTGTGCATACCTGGGTATTTTACTGAAGGGATCATGTGGGTGAATGTTTCATTTTGGTGCTTGTGCATGCCTAGATATTTTAGTGAAGGGGTCACTTGCATGAATGTTTCCTTTTAGTGCTTGTGCATACCTGTATATTTTACAGAAAGGGTCACTTGGATGAAATGTTTCATTTTAGTGCTTGCATATACCTGGATAATTTACTGAAGGGGTCACTTGGTGATATGGTAGTGCTTGTGCATGCCTGTATATTTTACTGAAGGGGTCACGTGGGTGAAATGTTTCTTTTAGTGCTTGCATATACCTGGATAATTTACTGAAGGGGTCACTTGGGGATATGTTAGTGCTTGTGCATACCTGTATATTTTACTGAAGGGGTCACGTGGGTGAATGTTTCATTTTAGTGCTTGTGCATACTACAGCATGTTACTGAAGGGGTTGTTTGCATGACAGTTTCATTTTACTGGTTATGCATACTAGAAAATGTTACTGAAGGGGTTGCTGGTGGAAGTAATTCATTTGTGAATCAGGTAAGAGCCTGTGCATACTTTGACATGAAAGTTCATGGAGGGATTCAATAAAGCCTATATGATCTTTTTTGACAGTGTGTGCATTGTGGCATGATGCACACATGAACATGAAGAGTTTTAGATTCAGTAAACTCTGACTAGAGGCACGCATTCAAACGCAAACATGGAAAATTCTGTGGCATGCAAATTACAACGTAAGTAGTTGAATTGTATGCTAATGAGGCAAATCAACATGGGGAAGCAACTCAACAAGCTGTAAAGCATTAATGTAGACTCCATGCTCATGCTGACCATGTATTTGAAAGTTTTCTGAATACAGCCATGAAAAAGGGTCTACATGGAAACAAGAGCAAATAAATGTCCATGGATTTGTACAGAACAGACCGTAACATGTAACGCCGTACACATTATGACATTATCATACATGTTGGCTGCTAGAAAATTATGTTAACAATAGCAACAATTCCTTTTTTTAGTGCCATGACATAAATGCAGCTTTGCAGCCCACCCCCACCCCCAAATGAACAATGTACTCATAACTAATGTAGAGAGCTAACAGTATCAACCCCATGAAACATAGTATTCAAAACCTGCATTCCTCTCTGCAGATATATACATCAGTAATACCCTTCCTTGACTGTAAAACATTGGGCTTCTCTTCAGTTTCCCTGCCTACACAGTCACCAACCATGTAGAGTCAGGGCTATCAGCATGGTGAATATGCAAATGAGGTAAAACTTATTAGAATAGTTGAATCACAAAAACTTGTAACCATGTAGGGAAGCTCACTTTGTACAGGTACTTCCACAGTGATCGTGTTGAATGCATGACAACAGTGAATGATGACATCAGCGGGGTGTATCAGCTTGCACTTACAGTGGTGTACATGTAGGTCTGTGAAGTGCAAAAGCACATGCAAACAGTGCACAATTCAACAATCCTGTTTCATCCTCTTCATCGTTTATTAAAATGTATCATCTCTGTCCACTTTAAGTTCAAATTTATTTTTTAATTTTTGTCCTTGTTTGCATGATGCAGTGCTTAGTACAACCATGGTAGATGGAAGAATTGATGTCAGGTTTCTTGATGCATGCCATGTAGCTATTCCAGTGGAAGTATGTATATGTATAGGGCTAAAGTATAGAAGGTCCTGGGTTCTAGTACAGTGTCTACAGCATTCCCTCCACTTTTTGTTGCATGATATCACAGGCACAGAGAAAAGTAATAAGAAGATTAGCTACGTTCACCTTATTTCAGTGTCCGTGCATGCAGCGGCACATAGGTGCACACTGTACACTAATGTGCACCAACAGAGTTGATATAGTCAGTAAAGTAGCAGATGTTTTTCATAGGTGCTAATTGCAGTATAACCAGATGATTTTCAGTACAGTGGAGCTATTCAACAAGCTATAAAACATCCATGCAGCAGCCTGTATTCTGTTTTTTTCCTGAATACTTCACTACCATGGGAGTTGAGACAAGGAAATTCTAGGCCAGAAATAAAATTGCCTCAACTGCTGCATTTGCAAGGTAAGTCCTGAACCTAGAATGTATTCTTTAATGACATTATAGTGTATCCTTGTATATCTTAACTTGGTGCAGTAATGAAGTGAATAGTGGTGGATTTGTACAGAAAGTACCTCAACATGTGACAGCAGACACTTATTTTACTTACATGTGCCCATTACTAAGGGTTTTTTCTTATTCCTCTCAGTTTTTTTGCACTTTTTGTGTGATGTACTACAAAACGCAAATAGCAGAAATGGGTAATGGCTGTGTTTATCTGGTTAGTGCAAAGCATGGCGGATCACCTGTGAAGCAGTTGGCCAAAAATAGTAACCGAATCTTCTTCTTCTTTTCGGGTTTTCCTGGTTATGGGTCACCACAATGGATATATTTAGTTAATGCCCTATGGCCATCGTGAAAACCCAGCCTGGAGTACAGATGGTACTGAGTTCTAGTACAGAATGTGCAACCTTTTTTTACTGATGTGACATTACAGTTTACAGCAATGAAGTGCAACAGAGACAACTGCTTCCTCAACATACTTGTGGCAACAGGTGTAAGTGTACAACTGCCATACACACGGTCCCAAGTTCGAATACACTTTATTCTACATAGTATTATATTTCTTGATAGAGTAATTTATGTATTATTACATTTATGATCAAATGTATGACTGCAGGTATACTGTGCTATATAGTCCTGTAAATGTATTCCTACTATCTTGACCGACATGGCTTTAACCTTGTGAAAAACACATACACAACTGCCTATGTGTGGAATTGCTTGAAAATGTTACATTCTGCATGGCAGACATTAGCAATATGTCTCATGTTTGCACATTGCTTGCCTAAGGGCAAACAGGTGTAACTCGCATACATGTACACTTTGTTAACTATCTCAGAAATCTGCTGCTCTCTGCACTATGGAACTGTATATGTGTTGCTTTCTTATTGGTGTTTATTGTCCATTTTCTTGTATAACATAAAACTACATGTGGAAACACTGCAAATTTAGGGCATATCCTAAGTATACATCAAATCTTCACAATTCATACATGTGTTGTCCCCCTCCACAAGCTCCCTGTGAGCTCAGTATTTTTTACACACATATATTAACCACACTACAAAGTGTAATATAGAATGTTGTCTGCTTCCTCTTGGACAGGGCCAGTAAGTGGTGCTGACAACCTTGCTCTGCTAAACTCAAAATTCCAACTATGCCTAATAAGGGTACTTGTGTTTTCACACAGCTAGGATTCTACAAACTTAGGACACACTCTACAATTAGGCCTCATATGAACCTATGGATCTATGTGCCTATGCTGGCCTCCCAACCTGCTGTTCCCCACTTGGCCTGCTGATGTCATCTAGCATAAGCTGATCTGTAGACATATAAAGTCAGACTTGTGCTGTGGCACTTGCATAGACTACTGTGCTCTAGAGTCTGTGTACTTAAGTATGAATTCTATTCTCACTGCAGTTAATTGGGTTGATGTGTATGTATGTGTGAGCTGTTAATTGACATTACAGAGAGCTTTTTTATACATACTTATGGGACACTATCACCATATGCTCAACAGACAATGCTGATGTCATTAGCTATATCAGCTTATTGGATATGCTGACATCCCACCAGGGCAAGATCAGACACTAGCCTGGAGTGCAGGGAGACATCAGCAACTAGGCTAGTGGCCCTAGTGCCTTTATAAGCCTAGCCATATTATACCATTGTTCCCTTATTGACCAAGCTGCTTGGTCTATATTTGCAGTGCAAGTCTAAGATCAGCACCGACTGTCCTTATCCATGAGGGACATAGGTTAGACACACAAGGTAAATTTACAGTCTCCCATCCAGTTGTCTAAGTTGCACTTAAATGGGGTCATGAGGAGCTTTGTTTTACATGAATTGGGAGTTTGCTCCAGATGAGTGCCAAACTCTGGGAGACATATTTGTCTCTACAGCACGTCCTGTTAATGTCACAGGCTAGGTTAAGATCCCCAGAGTGAGTGGATCTTGTCCCAAGTGGCTTGTGGATGTGCAGCATTTCCATTAGGGCAGGGTCAGAGACTGCTGTGTAGGCCAGGCACAAGTTGCCTCTCAGCAGCCTGTAAGATACAGAGTACAGTGACAGGGCCTTCAGTCTATCCATAGAGGTCACATACTGCAGGTTCTGAATTTTCTTGGTTTGAAATCTCTGAGGTGTCTGCAGCTGCTGCTGGTGTCTGGAGAAGTACATACAGAAGGGAGCATTATACTGTATTAGTGGTGTGATGAGGGATGAGTAAAAGGGAGCTATAAAATCCTTTGCTCTGGATGTGATGCCCTTACTTATGAGATGTGCAACACAGAAGGTCTTCCTTACCACTGTGGACACATGGTGATCGAAGTTAAGGTTGCTATCAACCTGTGTTCACAAATCTCTCTCCACAGGGTTTGAGTTAAGGTGGGGTACTGTTAATATTGTAATTTGCAGGGACTTCCCTTTGTTGAAAGGGATGATAATGCATTATCCTGTGCTTATTTTGAGTCTGTAGCTTTGGCATCAATCATTTCTCTGTGTAAGCTCTTTTTGTAGTATGTCAACATGATTGGGGGACTCAATGATTGTACCCAGTTTGCAGTCATCAGTGAACATGGTAAGGCACAGGCCATCTATTTTCCCCTGGACATCTGTGAAATTAATTCCAAACAGTAGGGGGCCCAGCACAGATCCTTGTGGTGCACCAGTGTTAACTAGTCTGCTGGTAGAGGTGGAATCCCCAACTTTGACTGTATGTGTTCTGTTGGTGATCCACTAGGCTACCCATCTAGTGATGTATGCTTTAATTCCCAGCTGTGTGAGTTTTGTAATGATGCCTGAGTGGAGGGATTGTATCAAAACCCTTAGATAAAAGTCAAGATAGGCTGTATGTACTGTTTTGCCGGATGTCCACCAGATTTAATAAGCATGATCTACCCTTAATGAAGCCAAATTGTGTCGGGTCAAGAATTTGAAGGTCACCTATGTCTTTGTTGATAAGGTCCATGATGATTCTCTCCATGGCTTTGCAGATAAGGCTGGTTAGGCTTATATGTCTATAGTTCCATGGGTTGGTTGATGGACCCCTTTTCTGCAAGGGGAATTAGTGTTGCTGTTTTCCACTCTACTGGGACAAAGCAAGAGCTTACACTGTGATTGAAGAGAGTGCCAATTGTTTCCACTAGGTCCTGTTTCAGACCATTTAGTATGCAGCCTGGGATGTTATCTGGTCCCATAGAGCTGTGTTTTTGGCCATGGAGAGTGTGATTATGACCTGCTCTTTGGAGATACTAGGTAGATAACTGGTGACAGGTATGCTTTGGTGTATGTATGGTGTGGACAAGGAGGATGAAGGTTTTCCCAAATCTGTCAGCTACCAGGTTTGCAATGTCCTCAGGGTCAGTATCAGTATCAGTGGTACCATCCACTACTACTTTGGAACAAAGCTTGCCCTTCCCTTTTAGATTTCTGAATGCTTCCTGATTATCTTTAGCTATGGATGCTAGTTTAGCTTTGTACTTGGCTTTAGAGGACTTTACAAGATAGATAATTTGCTTGTTCAAGCTATGGAGGGTGTCCTTCCTCTGCTGAGTCAGTTCCCTCTTGTTCTTATACATTAGTTTCTTCCACTTGTATAACCTATTAATGCTTGATGCCCACCAGGGTGGCTTGTTTTGCTTTTTTTTTTTTTTTTTTTGTAATGACCTTGTTTTGATCCATTCAGGTTCACTCAAGTCCATACATTTGTATAGGTGTTTATACAGGCCATTTATGTACACCTTTGCATAGCAGTCATTGTTGACAGTGGTAGCAGGGGGTTTACAACTATTTATGGCATCATGTAGGAGGCTATAGTTTGCTTTGGAGACATTTTTCATCCTTTTTGCTCTTGGGAAGGGGGTCAGATATGATCGTTAATTCAAAACGAGATTGAATTCTGATCCAAACTGACCGTTGGTAAGTACTAAGTCTGGGACATTCAAGGCCCTTGTGGGGGTGCAGACTGTTACAGAGAATTTGTATTAACAATGTCCAGGAATGTTAGGGTGAGTATGTTTGTGCTCATATAGGACTCCCAGTTGATGGAAGAAGGATAGTTGAAATCACACATGTCCAAGGTGTTTGGTTGTATAGTGAGTGACTCAGGTAGGTCCAAGTAGGCAGAGTGGTTCTCCTGGTTCATGGTAGGGAACCTATAGCTAACAATGTTATGGAAGGGGGTTTTACCTACCGTTAGTTGGACTTGGAGTAGTGCCATGGAGTCATCCTGTTTGACCAGTCCTGAGATGCATTTATGTTTAATAAAAATGTATACATCTCCACCTTTGGTACTTTCATGCTCATTTTGAGATCTGAATTTGTGTGAAGCATTGTAGCCTTGTATGGCCATGGTGGACCCTGTGACCTTGAACCATGTGTCTGGGACCGCACAAACATGGGCATCTGTCAAGGTGCTTCCAGTTAGTGTAGTTTCTTATTTAGACTCTTGGCATTAAGCAGCATAACCTTGAGTTTGTCTCTAGTGGATTTTTTTGCATCGGGAATTTAGTTGTCCTGACATTGCCTAAAATAGGCACTATGGGGGAGGCAAGTACCTTTGCCAGTAACTGAAAGCCAAGAGGTCACAGGTGAAGACCATCTCTAGCAGAGCAGCGTGGTCTGTCGATCATATTTTCCAGGCTGACAGATACTGGATCCCACTGGATTAACAACAGAAGCTAAACCAATTGTTGAAGTCAATCATGTTTTGTTTATATTGAGGCATCTTCCTGGGTGAAGGTGGAATCCTGCTTAGGGCTAGGAACATACCTACCTGGGACACATAATCTGCGAGGTCAGTCATGTCTCTCTTATATAATGCAGTGATTTATATCTCAAGTCATTCACTCCTACATGGACTATGACAGAGTCATACCAGTGCTTGTTGAGATACATGAGTGCGTGCATGATCTGACAGATCCTGGCACCTGACAGACAAATCCATCACCTTCTGTTTGTCCAGCCTGATAAGGGGGACATCTGTGTGTCTCACTAGAGATTCACTTATGACCAAGACATTTGGTTTTGAGGTGTTTTGCCATAAAGGATTAATGGCCATCACACTGTCGTGTGTATTTTTATGTGCAGTGGATTCTGTTGGGTCTGCAGTGCATGCAGTAGATTTGCACTTGGGAGTTCTCTTATCTTTAGGTAGGCTGCTAGTGAGTACTTCCATGTGTGTGGGTTTATGTGTTTTGAGCTTATTATGTACAAGAGGTGAAGTGTGTGTGCTGACAACCTGTTTGATATATGGTTTGTTGTTAGTTGAGAGAATTGATTCCAAATTCATAGTATAGATACAGCTCTCAAATGTTGTATTTGTTTTAGAAGTAACTGGGTTCAGTATACATGAGGTAATTGTTACATTGCCTCAGGATGTCCATGTCAATCAGGCTAACTGGAGAAATGGTGAGAAACTGTCTGTACATTATGGCAGGTATGTACTTTAGTAACTAGTGGGCAGTGGGCTAGATGGACCAGATTTTGCTATAAGACTAACAAAAAGTGTCTATTCTATGGAGGTCTAGGGGAAGAATGTGTTGATGCTTCATAATGCACAACTGAGTTGCTTGCAGTACAGCAGTGCAATCTCTGATCAGCTCTATTAAACTGAGTGCAAACCCACCCAAACATGATGCTGGAATACAAGTGAAGTTAAAAGATTTTTAAAAAGTAAACAGAGGGAAGGCCAAGACTGAGCCTTATTCCAACAATCCCCAACTCAAATGGGTCCTTGACTGCACATTTCTGCCACAAGGGTGCAGGGGGCCTTCTTAATGTAAGATGGTTGGTTTTAGTGCTCAAATAATGCCAAAGAGTTGAGAATCAGCATGCCTAAATCTAGCCTATGCTATAAAAGGCAGAAGTACCAGAATTCAAGTGTAGAAAAATCACAATCACAAAAATAAAAGTTTAAATAAAGCAGCAATTTAGTAGAATACTCCAACAAAAGTGTAGACAACAGACCTTTCAATTATGCAATAAGTGGTCTGGAACCAAGTGGTTAAACCAGAACTAAGACACTTTCAGAATAACAGGCGAAATAACCATTCAACCAACAATTTCCAGCTTTGAAGGGTTTAAGCTATTCTCTCCTGCCACAAAAGTCTAGACCACAAAACGTCCTAATGTAAAATAACTGATTTGGAGCCCAGGTGCTTAAACCATAATAATGACACTTAGAACAATAGACACAATAAGCATTCAACCTAAAATTCCCAGCTAAGAAGGGAAGAGGCTACCGTCTCCTCCCACAAGAGTGTAGATTACAAACCTTCTTAATGTAAGTCAACTGACCTGAAGCCCATGTGCTTAAACCAAAAGTAAGAGAGTTAGAATAACAGTTACAATTTAATGTAATCCCAGACAGATGACAGTGATATGTCTTTTAATCTACCCACATACATTGTGTCATGGATAGTAGGCCCTTTGTTATCTTGATGAGAAAGCCATGTGGTCTGTCCAGCTGCTGCATGTGTCTGGTCAGGTTCATGCAAAAGAAGGCATTATACTATATTACTGCTCTGATGAGTTTGACTACAGTGCTGTTATACAATCCTAAGAGCTGAATGTTATGGTATTCTTATGATATGCACCATAGCTATGTAGTAGAAAACATTAAAGAATAAAGTTAGAAAGTAATTTGACACATTGCAGTTCCTGACTTCACAACTCTTACAAGAGAATACACTAGAAAGTACTGACATGATGATGCTATCCACTGTATAATTTGGTAAGGCAAGTATAAGTGACAGGTGCAATTATAAGTTCAACAACACAAATGGAGATATGCTAGGCAATAATGCAGCTATGCACCCTTTGCATCAGACACAAAGCTTTTGTATCTCTGAATCTAAAAGCGAGAAAACTGTGATACAGCACAGTTATCATCACTTGCACAGAGTGTTTTGTATGTGTGTTGGGGGGAGTAGGCCTAGGCTGACACAAAAGGTCGGTGAGCGTGTGTGAGTAACAAATGGAAGCAGGCAGGCTGAACCATGTAACTGTTGTGTGTGTGTCTGTAAGGGTCATTCATGTGAAAGTGGTATATGAGAGTCTGCATGAACACAGCCAAGCCCTACATCTTGGTATGCTGGACAGGTGTAAGCTGTGCATTATAGAGGGGGCATTTCATCATTGTTACCCCTGACCATGAGAACTGGCTCAGCCAGGAGTTGCACTGGCACTGGTACACCCAAGATCAGATGCAGTACTGTCACCAAAATGTGACTGATGTCTACTGGATATGTCCCTTCAAAGGAATGCTCAAGACCATGACCCCATGGCCTGCCATGTCTTGGTGTGGACAGCACACTCAACGATGGATGAGTGGAAGTACTCCCACTATGGCAGAGTGATTGGGCATGACCACATTGGCTATCAGCAGATGATGTGGCTGACCTAAGCCCACGAGGACACCGTTTCCCTCTCAGTAGATGTTTCATCACAGATACTACTCATTCCATAAAAGACACCTCTTGGTCCATCACAGACACCCCTTTCTCCAATGTGTCATTCATTTGATCCAGTGAATCGATGGTATGGTGGAGGCAGTCACACATGTCAGACTGTGTCACATCCACAACCCTAAGCATTTGTCTGGAACAGCTTTCTGAACATGCCTTTGCCTCCATAATGGCCTTAAGTATACAATGAAAGACACAGAAAGAGACATCTGCACCAGGTGCAGGAGGGACAGCAAGCTCCTATCAACTTTCTTGCATGCCGCCTTGCCAACACTTTGGCTATGACCTAACATAAAAGACACTGAAATTGCAGTAGCCACACTTCCCTGTTCAATGTCCTTGCCCTTCACTTGCCCAGTATATGTGGACTCAGTGAACTGCATAGGCATAGGCCTTCTGGCTGTGTCTGAGGAAAAGGAAGGAGGAGGCTGGATGTCAACTTCTGTGTCAGATTCAACCTCTTCACTCCCTGACTGTGCCTCAGTTTTGCCACCATCATCATCAGTGTCTCATGAGACACTGACATCAGCTGGCACAGGGCCCACACTCACACTGTCATGATCACCTGTGATAAAAAAAGGAGAAACATCAATTAAAACTTAACATTATTGCATATTTGGGAACTGTGTTTTTTAACACACATCTCCTCTCTCATTCTGCCTCACTACACCTCATTCCCACAGGCAATCCTGCATTAAACTTACTTCCTCTCTACTGACTACTAAATCTCACTCGCTGATACTTATTACTGAATATAATTTGTTTAAATAGTACCAAGAGACAAAACACTCTTATTATATTCCATACGCTAAATATATGTGCACACCTTACAACTTTTCTTCTGTTGCAAATAATTTAGTCTAACTACTCTTATTGCCTATTCTAACTCATATTGAACTAAATAATTTATTTATTTATTTTATTTTACATTTGTTGACCGGGCTGGTCCAATTGGATATATGTCCATTTTCAGTGGAGGCCCGGGGAGAAAAGCTCCGCACATCAGAATAGTATTACACAAACACAGGTACAATAGTAAGTTTTGACAAATTATAACAGTACGTTACATATCAGCTTATGAACAAGGAAAAAATACATTCCTAGTTACAAAAAATACATTCCTAGTTACATAAGTATGGATATACATCAGAAAATATATAAAGGTAAGTGAAATAGGGCACTTTTAAACTAAAAGAATTACACGCACTTATTGTTAGTAATATCTTAATGAGATTGGGTGAGTGAGAGGATTTGTGTCTGGAGACAAGGGTGCAGTGTATTAACTTGTGGCTCAAATTACTGATCCTTCACAATTGTAAACTTGACATCTACTATTTTTATATGTTTATGTTTAACTGTGCAACTCTTCTTACTGTAAACCTTCGATTTAATATTGTAGTTATTGTATTACACTATCTTTTATAATTGTGGAGCTTTTATCCCCGGGCCTCTGCTGAAAAAGGGTGATATGAAGTTACTAAGGTTCTCTTTAATTTTTCTCTCACACCAACCCTTTTTTTCTTTTTTTTTTGTTTGTTTTACTTTGATTTTCCCCACAGGACAGCGGGGTAGACCTGTGCCACAGGATCCTCTTGCCCCCACGCCACCAAATACAGCACCATTGCCCAGCACCTTTGGTGCACAACCTGGTAGCACCCTCTCTACTTTCCCAGCACTACCTGGCCCCTCAGGTAGTTCTGCCCTCCAAGATAGGCCAGTGGATAGAGCAGTGGCAGAGGTGGTGATTTTATCTCCCTCGATGAATTGCCATGGTTGGTGCGTAGGACTGTGCACTACACAGTTGGTCCTTGCCTTTCACAAGATGGAGACACTGCTCTCCATCATTGATTCACACTGTCACCCAGCTTGATGTCCATGAGTTCATGATGTCCTCACTCTCACCCCAACCATGGTGTTCACCCACCTCTTGTGTCCTTCACCATTCCTTTCTCTTGTCTTGTTTGTCCTGTCTGTCTGGAATTGCTTCCTCACCTACCCAACTTGCCTCACCCAGACATTTCTACATCCTTTCCCCAACACTCCTCTCTCTCTCTCTCTCTCAAAAAAAAAAAAAATCATTCCATACAGAGCTCTACATTTTACACACGTCTTCATGACACAATTGATTTGGTCCAATTAGCTATACAACATGATTGTGTTGTGGTCACCCCTCTCTCTGGAGGTGACAGTCCAAATTCATGTAATATTTTGCACATATGATCATATTTTATTCCTGAAGCAATGGATAGCTATGGTTCCTTCCTACATCCTTCATGCACATTCCTACCCTCCTTTCACTTTGTTCTTCCGCCCACGTGCAATTGTTTATGTGGAGAACACAGAAAAGAGGCTATCACTTTGGGATATATCTGCACAGAGGATTACTGAACTTGGGAAGATATGATTATATTGGGAGGTTGTTCTTTTTTCAGAGTCATTATGACACCTTAGGTACTACCATTTATACAGTTGTTACACTTTAGTGAAAGGGTCATTTTTTACATCGCATCCCTGCCCTCACATTCAGAATTATTCCATCTATTTCTGCACACTTTCCTTAGCTTGCAAAATTATACTTCATTATTTCAGCTATTTGAAATTATACATTTTAAAATTTTCTTTACATCTTTTTACCTGTACAGTAAATATTTCTTCAAAGTTTATACAAAGAGTGTCACTGTAAACATTTTATGTTTCCTCAAAGTAAATTACCGTCAGTCAAAATACTGAATACCTCTAGACATCATACTTTAAAAAAAATCATGAAAAGTTAAAGGCAATGGTGTAACTTAAAGGTAATAACTGGAATTTAAAATCTATGGAAAGGTGGCTTAAATACAGCTTAGTAAAATTAATTTTAGAAGCAATATGGAGAGTAAATAAATGCTACATTTCATATTAAATGTCATTCCATTTCTGATGCTGGAATACTATATTTAGTTAGTAACAATTTGATAACCAGGTTAGTGATCTGGTCTGCCACCCCTTTTCATTCATGACACAGGAGGGTACAACAAAAAATATCATTACAGGATTTCAGACAAAAGACAATACAGTGAATTGTGCAAGATACTCATCAAACTGCCAAAATATATATTGTGCAAGAAGGGCTAGATTCTTCATTGCATCTCTAATGCTTCTCTCCAACTTAGTAATAAGCTGAAATAAAAAGTAATAAATGAGGCGTGCTTCACTGTCCATTAGTTATGGATATTTGAAGTACCCCAAACAGCTGAGGAATAAGGCCCAGCAATCCATCAAGATGACTTGTTTGTATAACTAGTGCCTACACAGCAGCTCTCCCACCGTCACCTGCCTAACACAAATTCCCTCTCACCACATTTTGTTTAATTTAATTTTGTTTATTTATCATTTGTTGGCAGTTCAACTGCACAGACTGCATTTACTGGGGGAAGTCCATGGAGAAAATCTTAACTATTTAGAATTACAAAGACAGTTTTAGAGAAATAATTCAAGATATATTCAGAGCAATAGATTATGATGTTCTTGTAGCTATATTCAGAATACCATGTTGCAAGCATCCATACAGCTAAACACAATAATAATTAAAAATGTTTTGCAATAATAATGCATTAAATCATTGTTACTGTATGATTTTTGTCCCCATGCCTGCTGGCAATCAAGCCTGCCCACGTGGACTCAAGCCCAATTTTCAGGGTTGTCCATGTGTTTAGGGACATAATTTAGGAAATGATCAGGAGTGCCTGTGCCCTCACCAGCATCCTGGCAATGAGGCCATTAATGTTATTGGCATAACTCCTCTTCTGGGCGAGTGTGGAGCATGTGACATATCATCATGGTGGTCACTGTACCTGTCCCTATACAAGGGCATTCTCCAGTAGCCTTGTTTATTGCATGTTACCAGCAATTAGTGCATTGGTGTGACACATACATGCAACAATGCTGTAAACACCCTTTTTCTTGTGCAGGACTGCTACAACTCACAACTGGCTACAACACCTACACCATAAGATGGTCACACCCATCCCCCGCACTAGCACCAGCATGCCTCAGCACTGCTTCAGGTCACCTGAGCAATAGTCAAGACTTCATCTTTCTATGCCAGTGGGCTAGCACATTAAAACAATGAATAATTTCTAAACTTTGTAATCTATTTTCTGTAACAATAAGATACAACTAACTATCCCATATCAGAATAGAAAATGAGCAATGATTTCCAAAAGAAAAGATAGATACCTAAATAAGAAAAGAGGTAAAATCATAACAGTTATACAACTTAGGCATACAAGAACCCTAACATGAATACAGAGCACTAATGAAAATAAAGGGGGATGAGTAATTACAACAGAGGTTCAAGGCACTGAACTGGTAATGAGCTGTTTCCTATGGTAAAGGGTAGTGGGTTTGATTCCTTTCATCTCTGTTTGCCTAATGTGTCATTTAACTGGACAACACTCTTAGATCACCTCTGAAAAGGAACATTTCTATCCAGTGGGCTTAACTGGTTAACAAATAAATAAATACAATAAAATAAGTGATGTGAGCTGCAAAAATAAAGTCATACAAGAGAAGCTGAGAAGATAAATGTACATGTGACTCATGGTAGATGAAAGACGACAGGATTTTTTACAGCTGTATTGCAATGGTAGTTGAGGCAAATTATGCTCTTCACATGGGCATCAAGGTACACATGTTGTTCTACACATTCTATATGATAAGCAGCCATTTGTCTAAGACTCGGTGCTGAAGATGACATTATTGCAAGGACCTTTACCTTTGTTTCTGAAACACTGAGATATAAATCTGGATTTTAGAGCTAACAGTACAAGTCAGCAAAAAAGAAATAGCTGGGCAGCACAACAGCAATATGGAATTGTCAGCATACTGTGAGAATTTTGAATGCATATTATTGTAAGAAACGTTAAGTTAAGTATGCAGGAAGTGAACCTGGGTGATTGTTGGAGTACTGTGGTGGTAACATGCAGTCTAACTCCTATAAATAGAAACAACATCACATGCTATATGCAGACCTTTATAGTTTTCTATGAATTGTGATACAATGAAATGAGTCTTCAATAAGTTGAATTTGACCATTTGTAATTCAATGAAATGAGCATTCAATATTATTTGCATTTAACTTGGAAATCAGCTGCAAGTATTAGGTCCACTTACACACAAAACACTATAAAATACCTGCTAACTATTGACTGTTTAGTGTTTCAGTACATTTAGGAAGATGATACCTGCCATGAGATAAGAGTTAATGTTTGTGTCTCACGGAGTCAGTAATTTTTTTGTGATTTGGGTGTCATAACACTTGCTGATGGGAAACTCTTAACAGTTATCTAGTGGACTAAAACTAATGGTACATCACTGTTGTGCCTATCAGTGATATATATTACTGTTTATATCTAAATCAACAACTTTCTCCAAGAGGCTGTTAATAAAGATTCATGAAATAGGTTTAACTATAGATGCAACTGCTAAATGGAAAAATTTTATGAGATAAGGCAATTGCTAGGACGCTATTATTTGTAGTTTTGAAGTTGTTTCTAATTCTCAGAGTAACTGACAGTGATGATAATTAGAAATCATAATAGCTCTAAGTGCCAGGATACAACTAATGGAAAAGATGTTGAACTCTGATTTTTTTTAATGAAACTAGCACTGGAGGGTGAATGGTTAGAAAATGAGTTTTTGAACAATTTTGTTATAGTTGTTGGAAACTAATTTGCTGGTTGTGTATTTTATAGGCTGATACAATATTTACTTATTTGTTTGCTTGCTTGTATTTTCATTTTATTTATTGGTTTGTTTACTTTTTTTCCTTTGCTTAATGCAGAATTTGTGTGAGCATGCACTTTTAGTGTAATATTTTTTGGAGGCACTGATCAAAAATCTACCAAAACAGCAGAGGCCTCCAAAGCAGACACCCAAACAACTGCCACCTCATGACATAACACAAGCAACACATAGATCACAAAGTCAGTGTGCAAATCAGTCACAGCCCTTAAGGCCAAACACAATGCCAGACACACTTGTCATAGGTGACTCCATAGTCAGACACACTGACGTCCCACTCACCAGACTGAACAAGGAGAGGGTCACAGTAAGCTGCCTGTCGGGCGCTAGAATCTGCCACATAACACAAGCACTCAGGTCACTCCACAGCAAGTACAAGTATGACTCAGTCATTGTCCATGCCGGTGTGAATGACCTGAGACGCACTCCCTGGACTACATGAAAAGAGACATAAAGGAGCTCTCAGATTATGTAGCCCAGGCTGGTATGACCCTGACCCTGAGCAGTATCCTACCTTCACCAAGAATGATGCCACAATACAGAGACAAAATGATCAGTTTTAATAATTGGCTTAATTTCTGGTGTCATTCTAAGGGGATCCAATGTCTGTCTGCCTGGAATGACATGCTTGACAAGCCACACTGCTTCACAAGGGACGGCTTGCACCTGTCACCCCTGGGTTTCTGGATATTGGCAAAGGCTCTTGCCACCCCCATAGTGCCTTTTTTAGACAAGGCTCAAATTCTAAACCCACCGCCCTAGAAAACAATAATGGAAAAAAACTAAGGGTAATGCTGCTCAATGCCAGAAGTCTAAATCTCAAGATGCACGCCCTCGAAGCCCTCCTCAGTATGGAGAACATCGATGTCTGTGCTGTGACTGAAACCTGGTTCAAGGCTCCTGAGAGCACCCAAGCACTATCGGGTTTTACTTCATATCATGCGTTCCGGCCCCAAAACCCGGACCGTACCATAAAAGGAGGGGGTGTATCCATATTCATCAAGGATACCCACACCTCCAGGCTGGTGGCAACTCACGAAGCATCAGAGACCATTCAGGTGCAATTAACCATAGGCAAAACTGCTCTACAGTTTGTAGCATGTTACAGGCCACCCTCTCAAACTCAGGAACCCCACACAGCCTTCCTGAAGACACTGGAGAGTATAAATGTCTCTCCAAACACCATTATATTGGGTGACTTCAACTACCCAAACATAGACTGGGAACATTACTCAAGCCCCAATACCCTAGCCCAAAGGTTCCTGGAGTTCATAAACTCAAATGCTATGGAACAACTTGTCACCATTCCCACAAGAGGTGAAAATATACTAGACCTGATCATCACAAACATGGGGACAAAATGCTCCACACCAGAAGTATATTCCTCATTGGTGAGATCAGACCATAAACTAATCTCACTGGAGATCCACATCCCGCCCCCACCCCCAATAGAAAAGACCACAGTGAAGAACTTCTCAAAAGCCAACTTCACACTTCTTAAGACTGGTGTGGTATCCTTCAAGGCCCCTGAGCCATTGGAAATAACAACCCACGCTGCTGAATCCCTTACAAATGCTTTCTATGAGCACCTCCAGGATTGCATGGATCAAGCAATCCCAAATAAAATCAAGACCCTTTCCACCAAAGGCAAGCGCCCGATCTGGTGGACCCCAGCCATAAACAAACTTTACAACAAGAGGAGAAAGCTACTACAAGATAGAGCAAAATCCCTAAAAGGGAAGACATCTCTGATCAATACTAGTAAAAAACTACGATCACTCATAAAATCATCCAAGGCCAACTTTGAGAGAAAAATCGCCAAGGACTCAAAAGACAATCATAAGGCCTTCTTTAGCTATGTTAGAAATCTGGGTGGAAACTCCCAGATATGCTCAGCATTAGTCCAAAATGATACAAAAATCACTGAACCCACAGACATTGCAAACATACTGGCAGACAGGTTCAGTGAAAATTTCTGCCCTCCCTCCCCCCCAAAAGGAGAAATATCTATCCCAGCAGAGTGTAGCCTCCCAATCATCTCAAATGCCCAGGTGAGAGCTGCTCTCTCTAAAGCTAAAAACACAGCATCAACGGGACTGGATGATGTCCCCGGCTGTGTGCTACACAAACTCAATGAGGAACTAAACCCACACATAAGGCTGCTGTTTAATCTTAGCCTTACCACATGATATGTACCCAAAGAGTGGCGTACGGCAACTGTGGTCCCACTCCACAAAGGCGGTGCTTCAACGGACCCTGGTAATTACCGCCCCATAAGCTTAACAAGCCTGGTCTGCAAAGCTATGGAGAGGATCATAATGGAACTCATAAATAAAGACATAGGGGACCTACAGACATTCGATCCTACCCAATTCGGCTTTGTCAAGGGCAGATCATGCCTCTTGAACTTGGTTGACTTTTTTGAAACAGTCACCAAGGCCATTGATGAGGGTAAGGCAGTTCACACAGCCTACCTTGACCTTGCAAAAGCTTTCGACACAATACCCTACTCGGGTATCATAGAAAAGCTCACCAGCTTAAATGTAAACCCATATGTCACAAGATGGTTTGCAAATTGGCTCAAGGACAGAACCCACAGGGTTAGAGTTGCTGGTGCCATGTCAGACTCCAAGCCGGTCACAAGCGGTGTCCCACAGGGCTCAGTTCTGGGCCCCCTCTTGTTCGGCATCTACTTTTCAGAAGTGCAGGCAAACATAGGAGGATTGTAGCTGACAAAGTTTGCAGATGACTGCAAACTGGATGCCATAGTTGAAAATCCATCAGACACAGATATCCTTCAGAGAGGTCTCATAGAAACGGATATCTGGTGCCAGAGCCATGGCCTTATGCTAAACGCCAAAAAATGTATAGTCATACCCTTTGGTAAAAACAAGGTAACCCCAAGTTACCACATAGGTGGCAATCCATTAAGCACAGAAGAGGGTATCAGGGACCTGGGGACCCAAATTGACAGTAACCTTTCTTTTGACACTCACATTGCCAAAGTGGTTTGGAGGACCTTCTACATTGCCCACCTGATTATGAAGGGATTCACATCCAGATCAAGAGAGGTCATTGTTCCCCTGTACTCTTCACTTATCAGACCAATGATTGAGTACAATGCCCCATTCGGAATGTATCTTACCCGACACCTGCAGCAATTGGAAAGACCCCAAAAGTTCCTCACCAAAAGGATAAAGGGGCTCAAAAATATGCCATATGCTGCCCGACTGAAGAAACTCCAGCTCTATTCAGTCGCATACCGTCTGCTCAGAGGTGACCTGTGCCTGACATACAAGGCCATGTCCAACCCGGAATTAATGGACATGCTCCACCTCAAAAAATCCAAATCCACCAGAGCCACAAGAGCAAGAGACTTAAACCTCAACACGGATATAAATAGGATGTGCTGGAGGGACAGATTTATCACCCAGAGACTCCCTATGCTGTGGAACAGAATCCCGGTCCATGTGAGACAGAGCACCTCGCTGGCTCTGTTCAAGAGGAATCTTGACCAGTGGATGGGAGATCTTAGGTTTACCCCGGGGATCATCTCTGTATCACTGCTGGACAGAGGCACGGCAAACTAATGGGTATAGTATTCTTCAACCTAAGGGGAGGTGAAAGCCACACAACTCTGGCTAGGCTTATAAATGCCCTAGGGCAGATAGCCTAGTATGAACCTATGAACCTATGAACCTATGTTAGTTCTTCATATAGTTGAACCATTTTTTTTGTAGTCTTGCCCATTTACCTGCTTCATATCTGATGTAATCCATCACACTGAATTTTATGTCACCATAGTACTGGTAATCCATTACGTATGCATAGCCCTGGTGCTTCCTTTGTTGGCAGGATCTACCTCCTTCCCACTACTGTCTACCTTAACAAAAAAAAAAAAAAAAAAATATATATATATATATATATATATATATATATATATAAATATATATATCTTATCTAAGGTGTGTTTCTGACATACCTGACATACTGAGTGAAAATAATAGATATTCATGTAGCTGAGCGACAGAACACCAAATACATAAATACGTTTATTTTTGTTGTACTTGCTGCTGCACTAAATGTAATTCATGATCATGTGCATTCACAGTGGGTTACAGGTAATTACACCTGAAGATGCATGACTGTGAAATGCTCAAATGAACACTTTAAACAACTGCTCAGTTGTGTGCCTTATCTGCACAAAGAGGTGGTGCAGCTGCTTTGCAGACCATGCATAAACAAGCTGGACAAACAAATTAAGTATAGTGTCAGACAAGATCAAGAAAATTTTGAAGAAAATGTATATAAAGATACTGAGCATTATAAGAAACCTTTATATATATATATATATATATATATATATATATATATATAAATATATATGTTGTTGTCTTTTGGCTTTGGCCGGTTAGGGGTCGCCACAGCGGAACTCCAGTCCGCTAATGATTGGCAGTAGATTTTCACGAATGCCGAGGTACCAGCTCGATGTTCAACCTTCAACGAAGGTGTTAAATAAAAACAAAGATAACAACACAGGAGGCTCAGATGCAAAAGTTTACTAGTGTACACCAGGAGGCAAAAAACCATTCAAGTACAGAGTTTTGTCTGACATGATACAGGAAGTACACAATTCTTATAGTTTCTATTTTCTAGTTTGTGCCCACCTTTCTGACGTGGTTAGTCACAGGGCATCTACATCACTTTTACTAACAGTATTCTATTCATAAAGATTGCTGATGTTATATTTTTAAAAAAGCTTTCGCTTGGGAATAATACAGCCTTGCAAAGCACCTGGTCAGTTATAATGTCTTTCTGTAAATGTTACTCCTTCAAGGTTTCAGGCCTGCTCGAATACAATAGTTGGTTCAGTCATGTAATACACTTCTTTGTTCTTCTTGCAACATTCTTCCAACAGCTGTGTCTTATCTTGATAACATTCATAAGGTCAATTGTCCCAGAGGAAGGAGAAGAAGATTTTCAATGCTTTATACATTTAATTTCCTGACCCAGCAGATAATCATTAGTGAAAAACATAAGCTTGCTGAGCTGGCTACTGCCAGGGTCAGAGTTCAAATACACTGCAGTTCCAAAGCTTCAAGCAATTACATGTAAAATCATTCTTATTGCCATATTATTAATAGAATAAAATGCATTATATACTATTTGCTTTTTAACTAGCACTTTATATATGTTCAAATACATATTTTTCTAACATTTTCCTCCCTTTTAATACTTTTATTCTATTCTGAAATATAAACAATGTCATTTCGTCCCCTGGCCTTCTCCTTTAAGGACTTTCAACCAGGTAAGTCATTTAGTTTATACTTCCGGAAAGAATTTCATCTGAAATTAATTTTTCTAACTCAATGTCTTGGTACAAAGTTTCAGTTACAGATATATCAATAAAATCTTTGATCAATCTTTTCATGCAGGGAATCCCACAACAGACACATGCTCCTAATAGGAGCAGACCAACACAAATAGCAATCAAGATGTTCATTAGGATAGAACCCCACCCACCAAACAGACTCTGGAAAAAGTTTGTCAGTGGGTTTGGGCCTGGTTCAGTCATGGCCGATACCTGCTGTATTACCTCTAGGTGGTCATTAATTTCATGTCGATTGTCTGGTATAAACGCACAGCATTCTTCTTTGATAAGCATGCACGTACCCCCTCTCGCCGCTAGGGTGAAGTCAAGAGCCATTCGATTTTGTAGCACAACAGTTCTCATTGCATTCAGTTCATCAGTCACTAGTTCGAGAGCAGAAAAAGTTGCATTACCCATTACTTTGAAAAGTTTCGACAGCTTTCTCAACTCCCAGATCGATTTGACTGCTCCATATGCTGGAAGTATTTCAGCCCAGGATATTACACTGTCACGCAAGTTCATATGAGTCAATTTTTCTTTGTTTTTACGGAATGATGGTCTTTCCAACCAGCTTTGATTTGTCCCACTGGATTTACAGGTTTTCCGATTGGACCTTCAGGTTTCCGGGCTACATCTTTCACATTTCGTATCTTACCTAGAGGTAATTCTGCAGTATGTCTTATGGCCGGAACCAGATAACCCAAAAAACAACTGCCGGACCAATTCTCAGGTAGCCATTTGTATGCCTTTTTCCCACAAAGAAATTAACAGTTTTCTACTTTAGTACTGATGCGGGTTAATTCTGAATGAAACATTTTCTTGTCTATAATAGACAGTTGTTTATGTAAAACAGGATTTCTCTGTACATCACTTAATGTTGTTTTCATTAAATTCAAATATGAATCATAATTTGTATTACAAACAGTGCCTCTATCTTTAACTTTAATGTAGCATTTATAAGATATGGTTATATTACAGTTACTCCAATCCACTTGAAGTGTATCATTCTTATAAAAACATACAATTCCCTTCTGTGTAATAGGCAAATACAATGCAATTTTGTCTTGTGATCTTACAGATTCTGTATCAAAAAGTAAATTCTCCCAAGTTTCATTTATCCCCAAGGGGACAGCGGACATTAACAGTCCTCCATATGCTGTTGGTATAGCAGTACAAACCCAGCAATTTGAAATGTTCATAGTCTCTACATATACACACTTCATAGCTAGGTATGCGTTAAAGTTTGGATGCCAGTCTATAGACAATTCATCACGTCTCTCCACTTTCACTTGTGTGGTTACATGTAGGAAAAACCACAATAAAAGGAAGGTTATCACAATCATAGTCAATAAATGCATAGTCAACAAGATGATTAAACAACATTTTTGGGGTTGATCTGTATTTTTACTCGTTTTGCTCTTGGCCATCCTGCCTTTGTTGTGTATCAGTCCCAAAATGCTTATCAAGTTGAAAATTCTTTAGCGGTTTACAGTGCGTCAGATGGACCCAGGACGACCTCTCAGCAACTTTGACTGCAGTAGTCATTGCCAACAGTACCTGGTATGGTCCTTACCACTTTGGACTCGCCCAATTCTTCCTCTTCATAACCTACAACCACACCCAGGTCCCCGGAGTCAGCACTGCTTCTAACGGTCTGGTCTGTCTTTTATCTGAAAAAGAGTTCAACTGCAAAACAGTTTTATTTGTTAACAGTTTTCTCATGTAGCTAGCTAATGAGCTGTCAGCCTCTAGTTCTGCAGGCATGAGAGCTTTCCACTGTGGCACATAATATGCCCTTCCAAATATCATTTCAAAGGGAGTCAAACCCTTTACATTTGGAACTGTTCTCATGCTCAGCAGTGCCAAAGGCAAACAGCAAATCCAGTTTTTCTGTGTCTCACTCACTAGCTTCCTCAATTTGTTTTTTAGAATTCCATTGTACCTTTCCACCAGTCCTGCAGACTGTGGGTGGTAAGCACAATGATTCTTTAAGGAGATTCCAAAGAATCTCCCAAGCTGGTGAATCATCTGATTAACAAAATGTGTCCCATTGTCACTATAAATCCTTTCCGGTATGCCAAATCTGGGAATTATTTCTTTTACTAGGGCTTTTGCCACGGTTGCTGCATCCGGATTTTTAGTTGGAAATGCTTCTACCCATTTGGAAAACATATCTATAATTACTAAACAGTATTTTTTCCCTTCACATTTATTCAATTCTATGAAATCCATACAAATAGTGTGGAATGGATATGGTGGTGTAGGAAAACTCCCTTGCTTGGGTTTGAATGCCCCTTGCGCATGATGTTTGTTACAAATATGACATGCTGCACAAAATTTTTTTGTATAATTTATGAATCCGTATGTTTGGAATATTCGATTTACTAACTGTACCATCCCCCCTGTTGAGACATGGCACTGCCCATGGCTCAACAAAGCTGCGTATCTAAATAAATTAGACGGTAATATTGTTTTTTTCTCTTTGGAGACATACAGTCCATTTTTGAGGATTGCACCTCGTTTCTCCCATTTTTGTTTCTCTGCTTTCATAGTCAGTGTCTGCATTGTTTTTAACATTTCTAGATCTAAAATCTCAGAGGGTTGTAATTCCTCGGTTAAAAGTAAGGTTTCTGAGTCTGAGGCTGCTTGCTTTGCAGCTGCATCAGCTTTTGCATTTCCTTTTGAAATTCTATCCTGTTGCTTTGTATGAGCTAAACATTTACAAATAGCTACTTTAGTAGGTAACTGAATAGAATCTAATAAATTCAAAATAAGTTGCGCATGATTAGTCGGTTTGCCATTAGATGTTATCATTCCCCTATTTTTTCATTGTTGCGCAAAAACATGCACTGTAGAGAAAGCATACTGACTGTCAGTATATATGTTCACACATTTATCTTTCGCTAGAGTGCAAGCCCGTGTTAAGGCTATCAGTTCTGCTGCTTGAGCAGATAGGTTATGCTGTAAAGGTTGGGCTTCTAAGATCTCTGTATCTGTGACTACTGCATATCCTACTAGATTTTTCCCTGTAGGACCCTTTCTGCATGAGCCATCCATGTAAAATGTCACCTCGGCATCATCCAAGGGCATATCAGCGAGGTCTTGTCTGGGCAAAGTTATTTGCTCAATTTCCTGCAGGCAGCTGTGCGGTGTGCCATCCACAGGAGTTGGAAGTAACGTTGATGGGTTTAATGTTGTACAACATTCAATTACCATATGAGGTTGGCTCAGCAGTATGGTCATACATGAAAGATGTCTAGCAGGAGATAAATATGCTATTTTTTCTTGTAGTAAAATTATCGCGACTGCATGAGGCACTCTCAATGTGAGAGGGTGGAATACCACCACTGAGGCTGAAGCCTGTACGGCCATTGCAGCTGCGACCATTGATTGCACACAGTGAGGCAACGATCGTGCCACTGGGTCTAACTGTGATGAATAGTAAGCTATGGAGCGTTGCTTATCCCCATGCTGTTGTGTCAAAACTGACGTCATGTATCCCTGTTTACAATCTACGGTCTGAAAGAATCTTTTGTGGTAATTCGGAAGTCCTAAAACTAATGAAGAAGCTATCAATTGTTTTAGTCTGCAGAAAGCTGTTTCTGCTTTGGGTGTCCATTGTAATATATCTTGTGCTGCCATTGGTGTTTTATATATTAAATCAGCCAGTGGAGCAGATTCTAAAGCATAGTTTGATATCCAGCTTCGAAAAAATTAGTTGTTCCCAAGAAGGAAATCATTTCCTCTTGGTCGCTGGTTTAGGTGCTTGTAAAATTGCTGTTTTTCTGTCTTCATCTAATATTCTACCTTCATTGGATATTACATATCCTAGGTATCTGACTTGTTTTTTCCAAAGTTGTAACTTACTTTTGTTTACTTTATGTCCCTGTGCTGCTAAAAATTTCAATAATGCTATCGTATCCTCCCTGCATTGATGCTGGGTGGGGGCTGCTAACCAAATGTCATCTACATAAAGTAGAATCTGTTTACCTCCTGGTGGGGTAAACCCTGCCAGGTTGCTTGCCATTTCTTGTGCAAATATCGTTGGACTTTCACAATATCCCTGCGGTAGCCGAGTATAGGTATATCTTTTACCCTGAAATGTAAATGCAAACCAATACTGGCTATCAGGATGTATAGGTATTGAAAAGAAAGCATTGCTTATGTCTACTACAGTAAAATGTTTTTGTTGCGGCTTTAAATCATTCCACAAGGTGTGTGGGTCTGGCACCATAGGTGCTCTAGGTATTATTGCATTGTTTACAGCTTGTAAATCCTGTACCATCCGCCATTCCCCGTTTGCTTTTTTAACAGGAAATAGAGGGGTATTACATGGTGAATCAAGAGATTCTACCAGTACTCCTTCCTTGAGTAATGCTGCTATTATAGGCTTGATTCCTTGCTCTGCATCTTTCCTCAAGGGGTATTGCCTTTTCTGTGGTCTAAATGCTGATTTTGGTGTAATAGTAACTGGTCCTGCTGTTTGAATAAGTCCTACATCTGATTTTCCTGTTGACCAAAGAATCTTTGGTATGTCACACAAGGCTTTTTCTTCTTCTTCTAATAAGAACGCTAATCAGCTGTCTTCACTAGTTTGTAAGTGTACAGCTGGATGTGTCTGTGTTAGCCAATTCAATTTCTGTTTTTGTATTCCTTGCTCTGATAATTCTAACTCAGTTTGTTTTTCCCATCTTGTTACTTTTGCTCCTAAGTCCGCCCATTTCATATTCTTATTTTTTGTCAAGCTGACATGTGGTAGTCGATTAGATTTGTAAAGCGTCATGAATTTCTGAGGTAATGAACAGCTTACCACACTGTTTCCCTCAGTATCCCAATACAAAGTTCGTAATACTAATCTGTTAGCAGGATTTTTTAATAAGTCTTGCTCATATTCTTTATCAGGTCCTGGCATGCTACAGTAGTATAGAGTACAGTGTAACAAATGCTGTTGGTCAGTGTCATTGGAGGGGGCCTTACTGATGGCTACATTCATCAGTTCCTCGGTTACTGCCCCTGGACCAGTCGTAACTAGGTCCTGGCTGTACCAGTAAAAAGTCTCACCCTCCGGTCGCACCACGAAAGTATCCATTTGTCTTTGTGCCTCCATACTCTGCATAGTGGGAACTACTGCTATGCCAAATATCTGCATAAGATCTCTTCCCAGTAGGTTTACTGGACATTTTGCAGAAACTACAATTTTACTTTTCTGAGTCATACCTGAAACAGGGTCAGTTATTGCTATATCATGGGAGAGTGGCTCCCTATATAGCTGTCTGTTTGCTGCTTTCACTAATATATAATCAGGTGATTCGGAATATTCTGATAACTTGGAGGGGTGTATCAAAGTCTGACGCTCCTGAGTCACACAGGAATTTTACTTCCCTTCCCTCCACCAGAAGTGTAACTTCTGGTTTTGTGTCTGCCAGATAGAGCTACAAGCTCAGTAATGCCAAATCTAAAATTTCACTTTCTTCATTCTCTACAACTGCTTGCACTTCCTCTGTTCCTTCTACTACATTTACATTTGTCCTTTGTTTGTTTGCCTTTCCTGATGATTTCTGACTTTCATCACTATCATATAGTCAGTCCTCATCACCCTTGCTTTCTGTAGTCACCTTTTTATTTAGCCTGCAATCCCTTGCTAAATGTCCTTTCTTTCCGCACTTAAAGCATTCACCTTTCTTTTTTCTCTCTTCAAAATCTTCTGACCTTTTGTCAGATTGTCTATTTCCCTGGGCATTTTTCTTACCCTTTTTACCGGACTGTACTACAAAAACCTCAGCTCCATCTTCAGCAGTGAAGACTTGTGTCTTCTTTTTCTTTTTACTATTAAAGTGTCTTTCAGCATGTCTAGCATATTCAAGTAAGGCTTGTAGCCTACTTGTTCGATGATCTATCATATGCTTCGTAATAAAGCTACTGATAGGCACAATGCAACCTTTCAAAAACGCATTTTTCAGTTGCTGTTCATATGAGGTATCATGTGTCTGATTTTCAGGAATAGCCATACCACTATGGTTATTGAAACATTCCAATAATCTACCATAGTACCCATCTACAGTTTCATTCTCTTGTTGTATGCATTGGTTAATGCAAGTCCAATCTGCTCTAGGTTTCCATTTTTCGGAAATTTGGTCTGTAAGACCTTTCACTCTGTTGTCTAGTTCTGCGTCACTATGTGGGAGTGGTTTAAGCTCTGCATTACGAGGATTCCAGGTGCCACAAATCATGTGCCAGTCTGGACCCACAATTTGTCTAACTACCTTTTCTACTTCTTCCCCATTCAGGTGGTAACTTAGTCTCATACCTTGTAAATCTTGTAAAAACTTTGTGTAATTAACTTTCAGATGAGGGATTCCCTCTGTAGCTTTCCGAATATCTTCCGGTGTCCATGGTCTGTATACTAGAAGAGTTGGGTCCTGCCCTTCCTGTCCTCCCTGAGGATTTGGTACCTCGATTAGTGGACAGATTTCTTCCTCATTTTCCTCTAGTGTGTTTCTCCCTATTTGATACAAGTCTGTGTCCCCAAGTGTTTTACATGTCTGGGACCTAGTTTCAATAGGATCTCTAACAAATGGTTCTAGTGTTCTTGTGACATCAGGATAACGTGGAGGTGGACCAGCTTGTCCTCCTGCTTCATATCCTGAAAAAGGCATCGGAGGGGGCGGGGGAGGAGGAGCTTTTGCTATTACTATATTATTATCCTCTTTATCTAAAAATAACGTCTTAGCATTTTTAGTTTTTTGTTCCCTTCGGTTTACTTCCTCAATCCACCTGTGTGCCTGAGGAATGCCTAATCGTTGTTGTTTTTTTGCCTGACCTTCTGCGTCAGATTTAAGTTGTTTTAAAAGTTTAACTAATGAAATTTTATCTAATTTACCATCAAATCTGTATTTATTAACCCATTTTGTATAATACCTAACATTATCAGCTCGTTGTAATTGCATATATTTTGCGTCTTCAGTTAGGGCCGGATCTCGCGAGTTTTTAGTGCACTGATTTCCCATACTAAAAGAAAATGTTACGTAACCCTTTTCACCACATGGTATTTCAGTTCCTTACACAGTTTATCTAGAATGACTGCCTACCTTATTCTGTTTCCCTGATCCCTGACAAAATATACAGTAATTTCCTTTTGTCCCTGATCTGTATAACAAATCTTCTGACAATAGTATTTACTGCAACTTAGTCCCTGATCTAAAACAGAAAAAAGGCAAATATCTTCATACCTGAGCCTCCTGAGTCGACCAGTTCGAGACCGCTCTTCGGCCTCAGATCAGAAAGTGGCCAGCCTCTCAAAACGACAATTCAGTCGGAGGTCTTTGTATTTCAAGAAGAACCATTTCGGTAGCTTTTCCTGCGCAGTGTTCGACCACCGGTACACTCTGATCTGTAGCTGTCTGAGGGTTTCCGATTCAAGAAGGACCAAACTGTTAAATAAAAACAAAGATAACAACACAGGAGGCTCAGATGCAAAAGTTTACTAGTGTACACCAGGAGGCAAAAAGCCATACAAGTACAGAGTTTTGTCTGACATGATACAGGAAGTACACAATTCTTATAGTTTCTATTTTCTAGTTTGTGCCCACCTTTCTGACGTGGTTAGTCACAGGGCATCTACATCGCTTTTACTAACAGTATTCTATTCATAAAGATTGCTGATGTTATATTTTTAAAAAAGCTTTCCCTTGGGAATAATACAGCCTTGCAAAGCACCTGGTCAGTTATAATGTCTTTCTGTAAATGTTACTCCTTCAGGGTTTCAGGCCTGCTCGAATACAATAGTTGGTTCAGTCTTGTAATACACTTCTTTGTTCTTCTTGCAACATTCTTCCAACAGCTGTGTTTTATCTTGGTAACATTCACAAGGCCAATTGTCCCAGAAGAAGGAGAAGAAGATTTTCAATGCTTTATACATTTAATTTCCTGACCCAGCAGATAATCATTAGTGTAAAACATAAGCTTGCTGAGCTGGCTACTGCCAGGGTCAGAGTTCAAATGCACTGCAGTTCCAAAGCTTCAAGCAATTACATGTAAAATCATTTTTATTGCCATATTATTAATAGAATAAAATGCATTATATACTATTTGCTTTTTAACTAGCACTTTATATATGTTCAAATACATATTTTTCTAACAGAAGGCACGCCCATTTACGCATGTCTTTCAAACACCCACCCAACCGCGGGGAGGACATGCAGACTCCACACAGACGGCACTCCCCGCATTCCAGCCGAGAAACAAATGGGAGAACCTCTTGCTGTTAGGCAACAATGCTACCGCTGCACCACCACGGAAGTACATATATATATATATATATATATATATATAGGTTTACTATTAAAAGGTCGAACGGCACTCCTTCGAACGTCGTATAGTCGACAACGGAAGGCCGAAACTGCTAATCGCGAACTCGTAAAAACAATCTAGGAATGCGTTTCAACATGGGTCGAGGTAGGGGAGATGTTTGTAGTTCAGAATAATACGAACACCTACCTCAACCCATGTTAACACCGTTCCTTGATTGATTTTCTGACTTCGACATTCGACATTTACGACCTTCCGGTGTCGACTATACGACGTCTGAAGGAGTGCCGATCGACCCTTTAATAGTAAACCTATATATATATATATATATATATATATATATATATATATATATATATATATATATATATATATATATATATATATATATATATATATATACATATATATATATATATATATACATATATATATATATATATATATATATATATGGGTCTTTACTGAATAACTGAAAGCTTAGAAAAGCGAACGCTGATTCATCGACCCCATGTAAGCGAAAGCTTACAATCTCGAACACTCAGAACAGCGATTTTTTTTCCCCAGGGAAAAAAATTGCTGTTCTGAGAAACACACACACACAACACACACCACAAACTATTTCTAATGTGGCGGGCGTCACCCCCCCCCCTGATATGGGGGGCTGCGACCTCCACACACCCCTTTCTTAAATATACCAATTCCAGGACCGTAACACAGTAATGAAAGAGGCAAAATACCAAAGACAGCCAAGCAATTTCTTTCCCAGGGAAAGAATTTGCTTATATGCCACTTTGGTATTTTGCTGTTTCGCGCTGTAAAGTTAGATCAAGAAGCATTCAAGAGAATGCGTCTTCGATCAGCTAATAGGGAACCATATATATATATAGGTGATGTAGAAGGAGTAAAAACTTACAAATTGATAAACTGTGTGCAGATTCTAAAATTTATTCTCAGACACAGCAGATTATAGATATATTTACAAAATGCTATGCAAAACAGTTTGGCTTTACAAAGGGGGTGATAAGTTATTCTTGTGACATTCAGGAAGCCTCAGATACTGGAATCAAATTAGACTATATTGAAAAAGAACTGTGCAAACTGGATGCAAATAAACCACATGGAGGAGACGGAATTAGAAATAATGACCTGAAAACATTTCAGCAAGAACAGGTCTATATTATATCAGTGAATGCTTGAAATTGCGAACGCTGTATAATCGAACCAGACACTTTGAAAATTAAAAATGCCGAACACATGGATCAGCAATTTTAAGTCTAGTGTCATTAGCTCATTCTGCCTAATACAGAGAGAACATCTGAGAAGGCCTTCTGTTTCTCCTTTTTCCCTTTCAAAAAAAAAATTGCCTGAATCTCCTTGTGTTCTGACTGTGCTTCTCAAACATTTTGGAAATATAGAGTATATTTTAGAGCATTTATTATAAATGTAATTGCCTTAATATTGCTACAACTCAAGTGCTCTAGGTTGCACTGCATCTGAATTGTTTGTGTGTTTTAACTGCTTTTCTGTATATATAGACTTCTCTGTCTATGTAGACTAGCTAATTATTCTGCTGTATTACTGCCTCTTAAATCATTTTTCAGTTGTGTGCTTGCCTTGCTTCATTTAAAGAGTTTTAAATTACTAATTTTATAGAGTTTTAATTGCATTTACTGTTTAGGCCTACACACTCATGTGTTAACCTTTTCTGTGTTTATATACTGTATTATTGCATTTTTAGCCTGTTTCAACAAAAAAATACTGTCTTGTTTGCTCGTTTCCCACCTTTTCTAGCCAGTCCATATCTCAGGGTTTGATTGTCTCAGGACTTTATTTTCTGTGTTCAGAGCTATCCAGACCTTGCTGTGGTAGAGGGAAGTCCTACTGCTTACAGTGGGAGTGGTGAGCATTGTACTGCATATCTAACACTAGAGGAGTGGTTTCCAGCTCTGAAATTGTAATTTTATTAGCCTTTTTGGGCTGATTTCTATCCCTTTCAACTTTCTGGCTTAAAACACATGTGTTTGCACATTTTTCGCACCCTGCAGCACTGCAAGGCTATAGTTAAACTATTCCAGGTGCCAGAAAGTCTGCTCTTCAACTTTTCCCTTAGAACTAGCTGGTTTCTCAGTAGTAGCACTAAAATCTGAACCCCTGTGACTAGCACTTGCTCTAGAAACTGCTGGAAAGTACTAGGAAGCCTGAAACTGATACAAGAACTCAACTCTCCTTGTCAATAAGGAGAAATTAATCGTAGGCACTAAGCCTATAATTGCAAAGTACCTTGCAAAGGTAAGGGAAAACAGCTCTTAAACTTTACAAAAAAGCACCTAAACAGGCATGTCCAGGGTCAGCTTCCGGTGATTTCTCCTGTCCACCTGGTGAATCTGGGCATACTGGGGCAATGCGGCAACTGCCTCATGTATACAGACAATCCTTTCCTCCTACCACCCAACACTACAACCTGTGAGAGATGCACTTACATAACCAAACTGGAACCAAAGCTCTCTCCGGCCAAGATTGTGCTAGACAGTCAAGAGGAGAAGGTTAACACCTGCACTGCACCTCAAGCAACTCATAGCCCTTCAAAACCCACACCATCAACACCCACACATAATAACACTAAATCCACTCATGCGGAAGCCCTTAACATTAACCTGCCCAAGCAACAAGGACCTCTGAAGCTGAAATGCAAACAAACACCAGTCATAACCAAAGTGACACATAGCTCGCAACACCAGTGTGCCACCCAGTAACAGCCCCTAAGGCAAGACAATGTACCCAACACTTTAGTCATAGATGGCTCTATAGTCAGGCATACTGATGTCCCACTCACCAGGCTAAACAAGGAGAAAATTACAGTCAGCTGCCTGTCGGGTGCCAGGATCCGCCACATAATGCATGCACTCAAGTCACTCCACAACAAGTACAAATACCACTCTGTCATTGTCCATGCTGGAGTGAATGACTTGAGATGTACCTCCCTGGAATACATGAAAAGAAACATGGAAGAGCTCTTGGATCATGTGGCCCAGGCAGGTATGACCCCAGCCCTGAGTAGCATCCTGCCTTTGCCCAGAATGATACCACAGTATAAGGACAAAATGATTGACTTCAACAACTGGCTAAGCTTCTGGTGTCATTCAAGGGGGATCCAGTATCTGTCTGCCTGGGAAGACATGATCGACAAACCACGGTGCTTTGCCAGAGATGGCCTGCACCTGTCACCCCTGGGATTCAGGTTACTGGCTAAAGCTCTTGCCACCCCTATAGTGCCTTTTTTAGGCAAGGTTCAAAGGATAAAACCACCACTGTAACAGATACAAGCATGCAAAATCTGAAGGTAATGCTACTCAATGCTAGAAGTCTAAACCTCAAAATGCACTCTCTCGAGGCACTCCTAAAAATGGAAAACATCGATATCTGTGCAGTAACTGAGACCTGGTTCAAGGCTCCAGAGAGCGCCCCTGCAATACCAGGCTACAACTCTTACCACACTTTTTGGCCACAAAACCAAGACCGAAATACTAAAGGTGGAGTAGTGTCCATATTCACCAAGGATATTCACACCTCCAGGCTAGTTGCCCAACAAAATGCATCTGAAATTTTCCAGGTGCAACTAACACTAGGTAAGACTGCAATCCAAATTGTAGCTTGCTACAGATTCCCCACCATGCCCCAAGATTCTCACTACACCTTTCTAAACATACTGGAAAATATTAAGATACAACCAAACACCCTAATACTGGGTGATTTCAACTACCCTGCCATTAACTGGGAAAACTACTCAGGTACCAACTGCTTTTCCCAACGGTTCTTGGAATTCATAAATTCCAATGCCCTGGATCAACTAATCCATTGTCCCACCAGGGGCTCCAATATCCTAGACCTAGTCATTACCAACATGGGAGATAGATGTTCCACACCAGTGTTCACCCCCTCATTGGTCAGGTCTGACCATAAGCAAATCACCCTTGACATCCACATCCCACCCCCACCCCACCCCCAGTAAGGGAACCTCCTTAAAAAACTTCTCCAAAGCCAACTACATGCTAATGAAGTCAAGTGACAAACTTCACGACACCCATACAGACGGGATCTGAAAGTTCGACTGCAGAGTCCTACACTAAGGCACTGTACGAGCACATCCACTCGTGCATGAATCGTGCCATCCCAAATAGAAACAAGATGCTCTTCTCCAAAAAAAAGGAAGCCAATCTGGTGGGCCTCTGCTATAAACAAACTATACAACAGAAGGAAGAAACTGTTGCAGAAAAGAGGAAAATCCCAGGATGCAAAAAACTCCCTCACCAGCCTCAGTAAGAAGCTGAGATCCCTCATAAAATCCTCAAAAGCTAGTTACGAAAATAAAATTGCCAAAGATTCAAAAGACAACCACAAAGCATTGTATAGTTATGTCAAGAATCTAAATGGCAATGCTCAGATCTGCTCTGAGCTACAATAGAATGGCATTAAATATACTGATCCCAAGGATATTGCCAATATCCTGGCAGATCGATTTAGTGCCAACTTCAACCCCTCTCACCCGCTAAAGGGCCCATCTCAATACCAAAAGATTGCCAAATTCTGGTAATCACGGTCACACAGGTATAAACTGCACTCTCCAAAGCTAAGAATACAGCATCCATGGGACCAGATGACATCCCAGGCTGTGTACTACATGAACTGCAAAATGAACTGGCACCTCACCTAAGTGTCATGTTTAATTATAGCCTCACCTCAGGCTTCGTGCCCACTGAGTGGCACACAGCTACAGTTATCCCACTCCACAAGGGGGGATCCACCTTGGATCCCGGGAACTACCATCCCATCAGTCTGACAAGCCTGATCTGCAAGGGCATGGAATGCATTATCATGGAACTTATAAACAAAGTCATTGGCAACCTTCAAACACTGGACCCCACCCAATTTGGGTTTGTGAAGGGCCGATCTTATCTCCTGAATCTGATTGACTTCTTCGAATCAGTCTCCAGAGCTGTGAATGAGTGTAAGGCAGTGCACACAGCCTGTCTGGACCTCGCCAAGGCCTTCAACACCATCCCCCACTCTGGAATCATAGATAAACTTACTAAGCTGGGCATAAATCCCTACGTCACTCGATGGGTTGCCAACTGGCTTACTGACAGAACCCAGACTGTAAAAGTAACTGACTCCAAATCCAGCTCCAGACAAGTGACCAGTGGAGTACCTCAGTGTTCAGTCCTGGGACCACTCTTGTTTGGCATCTACTTCTCTGAAGTACAAGCCAACACTAAGGGACTCTGGCTAACAAAGTTCGCAGATGACTGCAAACTGGGAGCCATTATTGAATCCCCAAATGATGTGGATATTCTACAAAAGGGCCTTACAGAAACAGATGCTTGGTGCCAGAGCCATGGGCTTAAGCTTAATGCCAAGAAATGTATAGTTATCCCCTTTGGAAAAAAACATGTACCATTAATTACCACATAGGTGGCAGTACACTAAACATTGAAAGTGTGATGAGAGACTTAGGGACACAGGTGGACAGTGGTCTCACTTTCAATAACCACATCACCACAACAGTCAGGAAATCCTTCTATGTGTCACACTCCATCACTAAGGGCTTTTCATCCAGAAAAAAGGAGGTCATTGTCCCACTGTACTCATCCCTCATTAGACCCATTATAGGGTATAATGCCCCGTTTGGTATGTACCTCCTAAGACATGTGCAACAGCTGGAAAGGCCACCGAAATACCTCACTAAAAGAATCACAGGCCTAAAGCAGATGCCATATGCTGACCATCTAAAAAAACTCTAGCTATACTCTGTGGCATATCGTCTACTCAGGGGCGATCTCTGATTAACATACAAGGCCATGTCAAACCCTGAGCTGTTGGACATGCTCCACTTAAAGAAATCCAAATCCCTCAGAGCCACACGCTCCAGAGATCTAAACCTTGTCATCACAATGAACAAAACATGCTGGAGGGATAGGTTCCTGACCTAGAGACTCCCCATATTGTGGAATAGACTGCTCATACATGTCAAGCAGAGCACCTCATTGGCCCTCTTCAAAAGGAACCTTGATGATTGGATGGGAGATAGGAAATTCACCCCAGGAATCATGTCAGTCGCCCTGCTAGACAGGGGTCCAGAGAAGTAAATATTGTGGGAAGGAATATCCAGGGAATTTTTATGGCTAGGTTTGTATAGGCCCTAGGGCCAATAGCCTAATACCAACCTATGAACCTATGAACCTATTATACATATGGGGATATTCCTCAAGATTGGGGACATGAGCTTGTTATAACTGTCTTTAAGAGAAAAAGGAGTAGGACAAACCCAGAGTCATATAGACCCTTAAGTCTACTTTCATGTTGTGTAAAAATAATGGAGAAGGTAATATTGGATAGGTTATTATCAGAACTGGATAGGTTTGGATTTGACCCCATATATCAACATGCATATGTTGAAAGATCTATTACCACCTATAACACGGTTTTCTATAACAATATAATAACAGCTATGAATGAAAAACTGTGCTGTGATGTAATTTATATAGATTTAACTTCATCATTTGACATACACAAAACATTGATCAATAAATTAGTACAGCTAGGTATTGCTGTACCCTTGAAAAGATGGATAGCTGCATCATTTACGAATAGGACATGGCAAGTATCATACATCAACTGGACAGTGAAATTCTTGGTTACAGTCAAGGTGTTGCACAGGGCTCTGTCCTAGGCTCTTACTTGTTTAGATTGTATCTTTCAGTCCTAGCATTTTCATCTGAGCTGTTCTAGAGCCTGTATGCAGATGACATGAAATTGGGTAAACTGATTACATGTGTTACAGATGAGGCATGTCTGCAAAATAATTTGACTAAATTCACTATTTGGGTATAGGAGAATAATATTCTGATAAATACATCAAAAACTAGGCATATGAGATTTGTGAGGCTTAAATTGAAAGGTGAATATTTAATACAGCACACAGTGATTGAAACTGTAGACTCATTTAAGGACCTGGATATATGCATAGATCCAGCTATGAGTTTTTCTAATCATATCAACCAATTGCTTAATGATAGCTATAGAACTATAGGTTGTATAAAAAGATTTATAAAGTCTAGGAAATCAGAAATGATGAATTATTGTTTATTAGTTACATTAGACCCAAACTTGAGTATGGAGTAACAATATGGAAACCTTATAAGAAATCAAGCATGAGTAAACTGGAAAGAGTACAGCGGAAATATGCCAGGGGCATTCATGGATGTGAAAATTTAAGTTATTATGAAAGACTAAAATATCTGAACTTGTACAGTGCCGCATAGAAATCTGAGAGGAATTCTTATTCAGGTATATAGGGCATTTAGAGACAAGTACCTCTGCAAATGTTTTGGGCTATCAAAATGCACTAGAGAATCATCAGAGAACCCATGTAGAAGATTCTATAGGAATGAGAGGCATACTAATTGGTTCTCTGAGAGAACAGCTGATGTGCAGCCTGGACACTTATTATGGGAACAAGTGTTTTGGTATATCGGCAAGCTAGAAGGGCATTAATGCCGTGCTTGAAATATTTTTATGTATGTATGTATGTATGTATGCATGCACAGACCTTACAAAAAAAGACAAGCACCTAACATACACACATACATCTTACAAATTCACATAAAAACCCAGCCTGCAAAATATACCTACAGCAGTGGTAGAGGTTGAGTAAAGCAGAGCTGCAATACTAAGACACACAAAGACACACACACACACACACACACACACACACACACACACACACACACACACACACACACACACACACACATGCATAGACATACTTATATCAATAGCCAACACACCCTGTATCCTCTGTCTCCCCATCCCACCAGCATCAAGTACAGCAGTACTCTAACCAAGGAAAAGTTATGCTCCATGACCACCAAGGATACATATCACAAGCTGATAAAACAGAAATTTATTAAAAACATAATGCTTTCATCCTTATCAACAAACAAACTTCTTCAGAACCATACAAAGACATTCTAGGCAAACTTAAATTGCTATGTAACAATCACATTTCAATCCATCTCTAGGCCACAAAACAAGAACAATTAACCCCAACCAACATACACACACTTAATCAACACAGCATCAATGTTTTCATATTCTTGCAAGTATTTTTATATATGTACATGTAACATTTAGAAACAATTTTGTAAATGTGATAATAAATGATACATGCATATATAAATGTAAAAGCTACCTAGTCTGTCAAAAATAACAAAAAATTAGGTACACACTTAAATTTTAAAATGTTAAAGCATTCATTTCAATTGCATATAAAATATCAGCACCTCATCTTTATAATTTTGCTGCATGTAGTCATAAGACACTGTTAAATGAAATAACATAATTTAAACCTGAGTGGTTGACGGCATTTAACCTAAGATGTCAAATTAATTTCCTATACTCAATTCTTAACTCCCATGGTCCATCCGGAGACTCTTTGGGATGTCTTACAGAACAGAAAATAGAAAATTTCTCAAAGGCTGGACAATATGCTGTGTATTTTTACAGAGATGAACACATGCATACACATGCACACATATCAATGCACATTCAGACACACATGCACAAAAATGCATGCATACAATTAGCAGTCGTATGCATTAACTTATGTCATCCATAAAAATTATGTAATAAGTATATATATACACACACACACACACACACACACACACACATGCACTAATACAAACATACACACACACACACACACACACACACACACACACACACACACACACACACACACACACACACACACACACTCACACACACACCTATACATACAGCTTACATAGGTTGGCAGGTTGAACTCTTCTGCTCTATCTGGCACAGATTCTCCCATGGATAGGCACAAGGCTGGTATTAGCAGCATGTTCTTATACATTTCATGAATTGCCCTGTATGGATCTTGCTTTTATGGGTATTGTGATGATAGGTGAAGGCTGCCAGCCTAGCCAAATAGAATTTTGTACATAAGTCTGTCATTTGTAAATATTAATGTAAGCCACAGGCTTGTTCTCTTAAATGTAAAAAGACTGCATTGGATATTGAACTGCAAAAATGTAACAGCAGTGCACGCTGCTGTAAAAAAAACTAAGTCAAGCATTTCATGACAGTCTTTGATGTCAAAATCTGAAGCCAATATGTCCAGTGGGAGGCATCCTGCCTATTATTTTAAGACCAGAGTTAATGGCTAGAATTTGCATGTATAAATGTTCTTTATTGCTCTGGTTTCAGACCAGGTGTAAAGAATGCAAATGTAGTTTCTGTTAGCCTGGGAACACCAGAGAACTGTGAAGAATGATGTCATGTAAAGCAGCTCTGTGTTATCAATTTAAAGAGAGAGAGTCAGAGAGCTCAGAAAATTTTGTCTTTAGAACATCCAACATCAGCAGCATTTATGTAAGTTATTTAAAACTGTGTTTTCTCTTAGAAATAGCTAGGAATTAGGAAGATTAGACTAAGTGTTTTTCTGGTTTGGTGTCAGAACTTTTCTATGGTATTATTTTAAGTATTTCTCTGTGATCTCTGGACTCTTGACTAGCACTGTGTAGTAAGACGTATTGTCTTGTGTTTCTATTATTTATTATTAAATATTTTTAAACCTTTCAACTGTGGCTGTTTTGTGTAGAGATAATTTAAATTCTAAGAGTACATTGCATATATATATAGTGATACTGTACCAAGTCACTCTAATAAGCCTTGACTGTTCAGTCACACCTACCATTTGGATAATACTATTGCACAGTAGTAATCGGACACCCTTTCAGAAGGGCCTTTGAGTAGCTGATATTAGTGGGTGGTGGCAGCTGGTACTACCTTTTAGAATGGGCAAAAAAGGGGCAAAGCTGGATAATCTGTGCCAGCCTTCCCCAGGAGTGTCTGTGTGGTTGTATATAACTCTTATCGCAAAGTGTTGTGTGTGTCAGCTACTTGGGCAGGGACATGAAGCAATGATTGGACAGAAAGGGTGCTGGAGGTTTTAGCTTGCCCACTAGGCTGAGATCTGGACCCTATAGCTGTACCAGCGGGGAGTCTTATTGAGGACCTAGAGAGGAAGGGAGAAGCCAGCCCCAAACTGACTGTGATATCTCTGTGCTCTTAATGGAGATTGTACTTTATTGTGTGTGTATTTATTATCCTTTCCCTATATGGACACTCCTCACTGGTGTTAGTGTTGAGGATTGAGGCTCCTTGATTTCTGGGCCAGTGCACAGACATCACATATTTTTTGGCAGTGGTGGGATATCCACACCACTTATTAATTGGTTGGCAAATACTAATTAGCTTGTAGTTGTGTGGGTAGGGTGAATTTATGTAGCTTGTGTACAGTGATCGATGAAGGTGTTTTGTACTCTAAATCAGCCACGCAGTGAATACTCAGAGTTCAGATCACAATTGTTTTATTTCTTTTGTTAGCTTAGTTAGCAGGCAACATGCCAGCAGAAGAGTACAGAAGGTTGACAAGGAGCCAGCTGGCTGAGATGCACCAGGTTAAGGGACTGGTGCATGGAAACCTGACTAAGGCAGGCATGATTGCAGTTTTGGTCACAGCTGCATCAGAAAGCAGCAACCAGGTTGACAATCAGACTGGCAGTGGAGATTTACCACCCTCAGAGAATGGACAGCTCAACCTTTTTGCAGAGGACTTAAAATTCCATCTGGAGCTATAGAGATTTGAGTTGGAGGCCAGGTGTTTGGAAATAGAAGCAGCTGAGAGACTGAGATGTCTGCAGGCTGAGGAGAATGAGAAAATGCTATGCCTGGAAGCTGAGGAAAAGGAGAAACAGAGGCAACATGAGAGGGAGATGCTGACTCTTCGCCAGAGTCATGTAGGTAATTGGGAGGGGAGTAACTGGACTCCAGAAGCACAAAAGGTCAGTAAATTGCATCCACAGTTTAAGGACAAGGATAATTTTAACAGTTTCATTCATATGTTTGAGAGGGAATGTAAACAGTATGATGTTGACCAAAGACTCAGGGTCCAGTTCCTGACCCCTTTACTCCATGGTAAAACTGTAACTGTGTTGTCTAAAATGTTTGACGTTGACTGTTTTAATTACACTGTTATTAAGCATTGCTTGTTAGAAGGTTTTAAGCTAATACCTGAAACATACAGGTAAAAGTTTTGTGAGCATAGACGCAAGACAGATGAAAGTATGTGTGAATATTTTCTGAAGAGAGCACTTATTTTCATAGGTGGGTGAGTGGATGTCAGGTCACTACTTTTGAAGGGCTGGCAGACCTTTTGGTGAGAGAACAAGCCCTTAGTACTTTGCCTGAGAACATGAGGATCTGGTTAGCTGATAGACAATGTGCTACTTCAGATGAGTTGGGGAAGAAGGGAGACCTATTCCTAGCAAGTAGGGAATCCCTGCACAGGAATGGGACCCCCAGTACTGCTCATGGGTCTAAAGGAACCCATGGTGGGAAGCACAGACTGCCCTAACAGAATCTACCAGCAGCAAGGGAAGTCACTAGTCCAGGTACATGTTCACGACCTAGGGTTAAATGTTTTGAATGCAACCTCTTGGGCCATGTGTCACACACATGTCCATGGAGGCAAAGTGGGGAACAAAAGGTGAGAGAGCCAGTAAATGGGAAAGACAAAATGCCAATAGTAGGTTGCCTTGAGACAACAAGGGTACTAAACTACCATCCTGCAAATGTTCTGATAGGGAAGGATTTGGATGAGGCAGTACCATGTGTTTATGCAGTTGCACGCAGCCAGGATAGGAGACAAGCCCATGGGTCTGGTAGCCTGGGGCAGACCCAGACAGATTGCAAACTTGCAGCCAGGACTGGTGAGTAGGTTACTTCAGTGAGGAAGCTACTCTATAGCAGTGAGACTGAGGGTGAACCACAGCTGCTTGTGAGTACTGATGTTCCCTTGGACAGAGTGACTGTGAAAATAGAGATGACTAGTAGTACCCAGGCTGACAGTGAGGCACCACTGTCAGAGGATGCCAGACTTCCTGTGGAAGGGGAGCTGGGAAGGGTTACAAAGAGAGAGTTGAGGCAGGCTCAGCTCTCAGACCCTACATTGCAAGGCCTGAGTTAGGTAGCTCAGGAGGCATCTTATTCTCAAGAGAAGGGGAAATCTGTATACTGGGACAAAGGGTTACTGTACAGAGAGTGGACCCCTGAGGGAGGGCTAGAAGGTGAGAGGGTACAGCAGTTGGTAGTGCCTAGAGCCTACCATCTGGTATTTCTAGCCATAGCCCATGATATTCCTTTTGCAGGTCATATGGGCATAAAATGTACAAAGAGACATATTATGCAGAATTTGTATTGGCTTGGAAGTTCCAAAGATGTAGTAGGGTACTGCATGACCTGTGAACAGTGCCAGAAGGTAGGCAAGGCAGGAGGCGAGGTGGGAGCTCTTTTGATGCCTTTGCCTGTGATTGAGGAGCCATTTCAGAGGGTAGCTATGGATATTGTGGGGTCTCTGAGTACCCCAAGTTCCACAGGGAAAAAGTATATCCTAATGGTAGTGGATTATGCTGCACAATGCCCTGAGGCAGTAGCTCTGTGCTTCATAGAGGCAGAAAAGGTGGCACATGCTTTGTTAGAGATTTTAAGCAGGATAGGTTTCCCAAAAGAAATACTGACTGAAAGAGGTGCCAATTTCATGTCAGACCTGCTGGCTTGTATGTGGAAGTCCTGTGGGGTGCAGCACATGAATAACACTCCCTACCGTCCGCAGACTAATGGTCTTGTTGAGAGGTTCAACTGTACAATCAAGTCCATGTTATGGGCATTTGCAGAACAGTTTAAGAGGGAGTGGGACAAATATTTGCCCCATCTGTTGTTTGCTTACAGAGAGGTTTCCCAGGAATCCACAGGTTTTTCACCCTTTGAGTTGTTGTATGGGCATAGGGTGATGAGACCTCTAGATTTTATTTGAGATGACTGGGAAGGTGAGTGTGAACCCCACAAGGAGTCTGTTGTGGCATATGCCCTAAATCTCAACACAAGTTTCAGGGAACTCATGGGCTAGGCCCAGGAGATCCTGGCAGAAAGCCAACAACAGAAAAAGGTATGGTATGACAGGAATGCTTGAGCTAGAGAGTACGCTGTAGGGCAGGTAATGGTTCTCATTCCTGTCAGACACAACAAGCTGCAAGCAGCTTGGGAGGGACCCTACAAGGTGGTAAGAAAGGTATGTGATGTTAACTACATGGTGGAACTGCTAGGCAGGAGGCAGGGGCACAAGTTGTACCATGTTAACATGATGAAACATTACCAAGATAGGGAGGTCCTTGTGCTGAGTATTTGCAGTGGATTACAGGAGGCGTCTGAGGGAGATCTGGGGACTGATCTCCTCAGTGAGGCTCAGATTGACACCTCAGTGGAAGGAGTAGCAATGTCCCAGCAGCTATTTCCTACCCAGATTCGAGAAATATGAGCAGTATTACAGGAGTTTGGGGACATGTTCACTGGAAACCAGGATGCACCCACCTGGTGCAGCACCAGGTGGATACAGGACCCCAAAGGCCTATTAGGCAGGCCCCTTATAGTGCTAGAAGAAGTCAGACTTTGTGACTCCCTTTGGTTTGTATGAGTTCACAAAGATGCCCTTTGGGATGAAAAATGCCCCAGCAACTTTCCAGAGGCTGGCAGATCATATCCTAGTAGGAGCAGGAGGGTTTGCCCTTGCTTACGTAGATGATATTGCCATCTACAGCCATTCCTGGAAAGAGCATCTTCAACATGTCAGGGAGGTGCTGGGCAGACTACAGAGGGCAGGGTTGACCATTAAGCCAAGCAAATGTCAGGTGGGTATGTCAGAAGTCTCCTATTTACGACATAGAGTGGGAAGTGATAAGATCAGGCTAGAACCTACCAAAGTGGAAGCCATTCAGGCATGGCCTGCACCTGTTAACAAAAAGCAGGTGAGGGCATTCATATGGACAGCAGGGTACTACAGAAAGTTCATTCACAGTTATAGTACCATAGCTTCTCCCCTCACAGACCTAACAAGGAAGAACAGAGCCAGCCAGCAAAATGCAAAGTTGCTAAGATGAAACCTAGGATTGCAACCATATGATATGTCAGAGCAGCACCGCAGTGGGATTAGCAATGCCAACGCAGATGGGCTCTCAAGACAGGGACTGGGATAAGATATACTCAGACAGACCTAACCCTTTCAAGCAGCATTTCTCAAGGGTCACTAAAAAAACTAGCTTGAGTTTAATGGGGGGGGGATGTGTGAAGATAGGTAATGGCTGCCAGCCTTGTCAGATAGAATTTTGTAGATAATTCTGTCATTTGTAAATATTAATGTAAGCCACAGGCTTGTTCTCTTAAATGTGAAAAAACTGAATTGGATATTGAACTGCAAAAATATAACAACAGTGCAGTCTGCTGTAAAAAAAAAACTAAATCAAGCATTTCATGACTGTCTTCAATGTCAAAATTCGGAGCTGATATGTCTAGAGGGAGGCATCCTGCCTATTGTTTTAAGACCAGAGTTAATGGCTAGAATTTGCATGTATAAATGTCCTTTATTGCTCTGGTTTCTGACCAGGTGTAAAGAATGTAAATGTAGTTTCTGTTAGCCTGGGTACACCAGAGAAGTATGAAGAATGATGTCATGTGAAGCAGCTCTGTGTTATTAATTTAAAGAGAGAGAATCAGAGAGCTCAGAGCATTTTGTCTTGAGAACATCCATCATCACCAGCACTGCTTTGCTCTTTATGTAAGTTATTTAGAACTGTGTTTTCTCTTAGAAATAGGTTGGAATTAGGAAGATTAGATTAAGTGCTTTCTGTGTTGATGTCAGAACTTTTCTACAGTATTATTTTAAATATTTCTCTGTGATCTCTAAACTATTCACTAACATTGTGTAGTAAGAAGTATTGTCTTGTGTTTTTATTATTTATTATTAATTTTTTAAGCCTTTCAACTGTGGCCATTTTATATAGAGTTAAATTAAGCTCTAGAGTACATTGCATGTATATAGTGATACTGTACCAAGTCACTCTAATAAGCCTTGACTGTTCAGTCACACCTACCATTTGGATAATAATATTGCACAGTAATAATTGGACACCCTTTCAGAAGGGCCCTTGAGTAGCTGATATTAGTAAGTGGTGGCAGCTGGCATGACCTTTTAGACTGGGCAGAAAAGGGGCACAGCTTGAGAACCTGTGTCAGCCTTCCCCAGGAGTGTCTGTGTGGTTGTATGTAACTCTTATCTCAAACTGTGTGTTTGTCAGCTGCTTGGGCAGGAACACAAAGCACTAGTTGGACAGAGAGGGTGCTAGAGGTTTTAGCTTGCCCACTAGGCTGAGATCTGGACCCTATAGCTGTGTCAGTGGGGAGTCTTATTGGGGACCTGGAGAGGAATGGAGAAGCCAACCCCAGACTGACTGTGATATCTGTGTGCTCTTAATAGAAATTGTACTTTACTGTGTGTGTATTTATTATCCTTTCCCTATATGTATGCCCCTCACTGGTGTTAGTGGTGAGGATTGAGGCTCCTTGATTGCTGGGCCAGCGCATGGGCATCACAGCTATCTATGAATCCACATACTATACAAGTCTTCAGAGAAAAGTGCAAGCCAGTCTACCAGGAAGCAGATGCGCCTAAAGTAAAAAGTCTACACAGACCAGACACCACACATGTTAGCAAAATGGGCATATGCACGTGTGCGTGCATACACACACACACACACACACACACACACACACACACACACACACACACACACGCGCGCACACTAATACCTTAAACCCTCACTGCCCAGTGTTGAACGCTGCATTATTGTTCAATGTACTGACTATGAATTAGGAACCCTTGCCTAGTATGCAATGAATTCCGGTCATAACTCACATAATTCACACTCCTCTTATCGTCCATATAAAATGACATATACCAACATAGTCCATAATTTCTCTTTTTCACTTTGTGAATACCCAGCACCAACAACCTGTTAAAAAAACATTCTCATTTCTGACTTTAACATCTAGTTCAAGTGTATTTTAAACCTTCCACCAAAGTGAGATAAAATATTCTATAGATACTGATTGAAAATAGTAAATAAAAGATAATGGGAAGGCTAATCGAACTATAACCGGAGATGTGAGTTCAGAAAAGATGATGACATTTGTTCACTATTCATAAAGAAAGTGAGAGGATGTTTTCCAAAATCAGTCGGTAGTTTTTTTGATAATAGATTTCCTCTGGATTTCATTCTATTCATGGAGAAATGTCTTCTGAAAATAATTGAAAAAACAAATTTCCAAAAATCCCGGGATGAACACTTTCAAGGGCATGATATTGTAGGAGACCATGGCTGCTGCATCCACTAATGGCACTGCCTTTGACCTTCTTCTCACTATCAGTGTGGCATGTACCTGACATGCAGCAGAACCTGCTCTTAGTTGTTCCTGTAGATTGCAGTAGCTTCATTTGCCTGATTGCTGCACTCACATGCACAGGCAGAAGTAATCAGCTGCACCAATCCACACCAGGTTATGAATCAGTGCATTGGAGGCACATTGCATATAGCAGACAGTTTACCTACATGACAAACGTCAGCTTTTCATCACAGGGTTCTTTACACTGTTGCAAAACATTTTGCAAATCCAGTCACAGCTTTATAACCCTGAAAGTCAAGTGCACTTCTGCTAAACAATATTATGTATCAAATTTTACTTCTTAGAATATACCTATGTGCTAACAATATAGAACATTAGTTGTAATACATTGTAGAAAATGGTTTTGTGTAACCATTTCTGTACACAGAAGTGTACAACTAAATTTAAATTTCATTAAGTATTGCAGCAATTACACAATAAAAATCCGTCCTGGAAGTGCCTTCATTACTGTTAGGATACAAGTAGACAATGACTACAGAAAGACATTCTGATAACACCAGTGCTGCATGTGCGAATATATAATACTGTGGATACAATATTATCTCTAATTTTTGTTTATTATAAGTAACTTGTTGTCCAATTACTTTAGAAAGTTTGTTTTCTAGTAAGCCACCCAATATTATGTTACAAACATTGAATCTTATACTTAAAAATTAGAAAAGAAAAATGAGAAAATGTGATTTCTTCATGTAAACAACAAATACACATTTCTAATTGTGTTGTCATTTATGCAGGTGAGCAAAATATCAGCGCATCACAATTTAAATATTAGCATGAATGTTTTTATGAATATGCCCTAGACACAGCACTTAAGGTATGTTGGATACTCTTGTTTCCCTATTTTGAAATCCTGAAACATGTTGTTATATTGAATAGGCTGATAAACAGCTGTCAGGGACATTTCAGAAGAAAGTATAGCTTGTGTATCCTTTTTCATCTAGAAGGCATCAGTACACAGATTCTAGTATCTTGCAGCTTATAACAAAAAGGGCAACTAGGGGTCCTAAATCTTTTCATTTTTTATGTCTAATATTGATCAATAGTAAAGCAAATGCAGCTGGGTACCACTGAAACTATAATACCATATTTGGTTTAGGAATTCATAATGCTATAATCCAAAGAAGTCTGATCTGGTATGCACTATACAACAGCTGACAGTAATATGTTGCAGTTAATCTATGAAAAGAAACAAAATACAAAAATAAAAAAATAAATGGGGGATGGGCTAAAATCTAAGTCACTTCTATATTCTGTCTGTATAAATCTGGAATCATAACTAGTCCAGTAAAATCAGTAGGTTCCATATTCCATGTTGTCATTGTTCATCCAAAATATTACAAAAAGTTATATAAAGCTACAGTGTATATTTACATACTCTTAGTTTTAGACAATACTATCTAGAAGGCAGATATATAATTAGAAGAACATTCTTGCAGTACTAATCTTAAACTAGAATTTCCTCAATGCACCATTTACAGTGCTCTTGCTGTTGAGTTTTTTTTTTTTTTTGTGTAATAAGTGGTCATGTGACTCTGCCTAGATGCTTCTCTTACAGAATCATCCATCACAGCATTCCTTCAGAGAGCTGGGTTTTCTCCACTTTCCTTAAATACAAGCTGGCGTGTCTTATATTGCATCCATTTATCATTTCTTTATGCTGCTGTCTCAATGAGTAAATCAGTCTCTCCTCTGATCAATATTACATAAGAAGCCTTTTATTTCATTAATATCATCATCACTCGAAACATGATTTCTCAGTTATGTGTTTTTTTTTTTTTGCCATAGACACAATAGTAGTTCAAGCAACAGATTACTGCAGTCTGAACTATTGCTGTGTAGCTAGGAGGGTTTAAACTTTTTTTTTTGTAACCCACTGTACAGTTTATTTTCTAAGATTTAAGAAAGCACCCCATTTCCTCTAGGAAAATTGTGATAAAATGGAGAAGGTATGCATCTCAATGGCGGTTCTATTCGATTATTCATAATAACAGCAGTCAGTGACTCACTAAAACATTTTTAAGAGTAATGCAATATAAGGATTTAGAACATTTATTAAATGATACAAGGCACAGTAATGTGAAATGCATTGAAAGTTACCAGTCGACAGAGCTGAGTTCTTTGTATGTCATTTTATTGAATGCTCATTTCATTGAATCACAAATGGTTGAACTCAGCTTACTGAAAATTCATTTAATTGAATTTCAGTTCATGGTAAACTGTAGAACTCTATATACAGTGTGCAATGTCATTTCTGATTAAAACAGTTATAAAGGAAGCAAATTTACAAATATATATTGCTGACAGGTAAGCAGAAAGGTACATGGGTGGGTTTGTGTGAGTATGTGCAGTAAGAGGTGTCCCAAGCCCCTCAGCTAGATCTCGTGGAACAAGAAAAGGATTTTTGTGCACAGATGAGAAGATTTGTAATTTCATAAAACAGAACAAAGACATAAAATGTATGATCACTATATTGTTCACAGCTAGCCTCCCTGCTACGTTGTTTTGATTGCCATCTAATAGCTACCTGACCAAGCCTCACACATCAAAGCACATAGCAGCTGGTGTGCTAATACCTGCTGGATATTCAATATCCACATTTCATGAAGGTATATTTTGAAAACACAAACTATTGAATTTTTTAAGTAAATTTTCCAAGTTCGATATATATGAAAGAAGGGCTTTGCAGAAAGGCAAGCCCCACACCCCCATAACCATAAATATACTCTGCCATCATGCAACACAGGATAAAACAACAAGCTCCCTTACGTCACTGTCATCAGGTCTCAACCAAACAATATAACCACCACAGTAACTCACCATATTTGAAATAAATGTACCGTGTGTGTTCCCATTCTCTTACATAGTGATCTATATACAGAATGCAAAGGGTAATGTAGGCTGTGGAGAGGATTAAATTCAACACACTCTTGTGGTGATGTGAGACAAGGCTATCATCCTCTCTCCTTTTTATTCCTGTGGTTTCATTTCCCCCTGGGCTTCATTGCCCTCAACAGTCAGGTCATGCTGAAAGTGGCGACTGGAGCTACCTTCCATAAAAAATAATTAAATCAAAGAAAAAGCGCACATAAGCTAAAAGATTTGAGGTTGTCTACTTGAGCATGCATTTCCTAAGCAGAAGCAGGGGCAGAGTTGATTCTACCGATTTAATTTAAAAAAGTGGACACTGTAAGGTGAGTTGAGCTGAGGAGGTTTGAGTCACTGAAATATCTTTCAGGGGAAGAGAGGATTTTATATATATATATATATATATATATATATATATATATATATATATATATATATATATATATTTATATATATATATAAAATAAGAAATCAACAGCTGAATCATAAAAAGGCTGAGTACCTGAAAAATGCTTGTACTTTATAAAACTTTCATTTCACTTTGGTATCAAAGAAAGGGGATGACCAACCACTTTTATTATGGTTAACTTCTCACATAAGTTAAACAGGAATTTGTCTACACTTGCATTACATACCACAGACACACATAATTTTGTAGTCAGGAGCTCAGGCTGCTGTAAACAAGACATAGAGGTATGAAACTGTTTTCCATTGTACTTATTGCAGAGAGGAAGAGAACTTACACTGATTCACAGCTGCTTCCAATGTAGCCATGCCTTTTATAGCAAAACAGAGCAATCAGATCAGTGAAAGTTTCAAAGGGAGTTGTCGCATCTTTTGACAAATTTACCTAAGCAGCATCACAGTATTGAAATGCTAATTGATAATCACATTACCACAGTAGTCAGGAAATCCTTCTACGTGGCGCACCTCATCACAAAAGGTTTCTCATCCAGAAAAAAAGAGGTCATTGTTCCCCTCTACTCATCACTCATTAGATGCATTATATTGTACAATGCCCCTTTTGGTATGTACCTCACAAGATAACTACAACAACTGGAAAGGCCACAGAAATACCTCACAAAGATGATTACTGGCCTCAAACAGATGCCCTACACACACCGTCTCAAAAAACTTCAGCTTTACTCAGTCGCATATTGCCTACTCAGAGGTGATCTCTGCCTAACATACAAAGCTATGTCAAACCCAGAGCTGTTGGACATGCTCCACTTAAAGAAATCCCAATCCCTCCGAGCTACATGCTCTAGGGACCTAAACTTTGTCACCACAATAAACAGAACATGCCAGAGGGATATATTCCTGTCCTAGAGACTTCCCATACTCTGGAATAAACTACCTATCTATATCAAACAAAGCTCCTCATTAGCGCTCTTCAAGAAAAATCTTGATGATCAGATGGGAAATAAGAAATTCACCCCAGGGATCACTCTGTGGCTCTGTTCAACAGTGGCACAGAAAAATAATTTTCTTGGGTGGCAAAAGCCAGGGTACCTTTTTGGCTGGGCATGTATAGGCCCCAGGGCTGATAGTCTAGTACCTACCTATGGACCTAAGCTTTAAACTTTAAATATTTTTATTATTATTTTTATTTTACATTTGTTAACTGGGTTAGTCTGACTGAGCTTTTGGCTAATTTTCAGCAGAGACCCGGGGAGAAAAGCTCCTCAGGACTAGAAAACAATTTATTAAATTTTAGTAACATAGCAATAACAATCAGCTATAGGATCTTACAAGCAGAGACCTGTAGAGAAAAAAAGCTCCACAGACAATTCAATTATGCAGAGTATTAACAATTGTCAGACAAGTATGTGAGTTGTTACAAACAAGGTTTTAAACAATTAGCAGAAGAAAATGTGACTAGTTACAGTATTACTTAAGCTGCTTTAGAGCAAAATGAGTTAATAGTTAGGCAGATGCTTATTTAAAGTGGGTGGGATCTAGTTGTATAGGAGTTAGGAAACAAGAAAGGAAAGTAAGAATGGCTAGTAGGAGATGTAGGGGAGGTAGAGTATAGGAGACAAACTAGACAGGTAGGTTGTTTTGAGACTGTAAGAATTAAGAGTGGTTGGAGATAGAGGAAGGGAAGAGGTAGGAAGAGGCAAAGGAATCGTGTTAGAGATACATTGAGTAAGGTGGTGAAATAGGTGCGAGGATGGTTGTTTCAGGGTGGTTGGTTACAGTGGCAAGAACACTTTGTTTTTAGGTATTTCCTTGTGGCTAATTTGAAACATTTGCTATGCTGGAGGGATTTTATTTCCAAGGGGAGTTGGTTCCAGGATGTAGCTGGGTTATAGTTATAGAGAAGGCAGCCTATTTTGGTTTTGGGTTTGTAGATGTCTAATAATTCTTGATTTGATTTACATAGCGTCCTAGCAGGTGAATATTTGGATATGATAGTGGAGAGGCTGAGGCAGAAGGAGGGTAGATAGAGGATAGAGTGGATGATTTGTAGTTGGTACAGTTAGAGCAGCTGAGGGAATTCTAGCCAGTCTAGTTGCTGTAGTGCTAAGCAGTGGTGTGACTTGTAGGTTTGGTTAGCTGCAAATCTGGCAATCTTATTATAGGTAGTTTCAAGCTTGGAAATAAGTGTAGAATTTAGGCTTGTGAATATGTGGCAGCTGTACAGGAGTGTTGGGAGTAATTAAGCCTGGGAAAGAGTTATTTGGGCAGTGTTAGTTAAGTATTTCCTGTTACGGAAAAGGTGTCCAAGTTTATGATGAGTTCTTTTTACCAAGTTAGTAATATGGAGATCAAACTTAAGCTGATCATCTATTGTAACACCTACAAATTTAGTATTAGATTCAGATGAGATGATAGTGTTGTTGCAGGATAAGATGGTAAATGTACTTTTGAGTGTAGTGATGTTTTTAGAGAGAAAGAGAAGGAACTAAGTTTTTTTGGATTATGCATTAGTTTGTTATCACTAAGCCAAGTCTCAACTACCACAATGCAGAAGTACCTGAAAAGCTATAGCATCCTTCAATAGGCTTGTAAGCATGTTGTCGTGTCTTTCGGCTTATCCCGGTTAGGGGTCACAACAGCGGAACTCCGGTCCGCTAATGTTTGGTATTGGATTTTTATGTGCCGAGTTACCAGTTCTGATGCACAACCTTCAACAAAGGCACGCCCATTCATGTATGCCTCCACACAGAAGATGTTCTAGAATCGAACGGGACAACGTCTTGCTGTGAGGCGACAATGCTACCGCAGCACCATGTACCATGTAATAATTTTCTGTAGTGAGAAAGTAGGCATGCAGAGCAGATATGTGGTGGGGGATGAAGTTAGATAGAGTAGGTGAACAGATTAAGATCATAGTCAAGAGTGGGGCAAGGCTAGGTTGTGTTTGGCTTTCAATGCTAGTAAGTGCATTTGGTCCATTTGCATGTTGGCTCATGTATGCTCCCACTGTTCTGACCTTCATGGAATAGTGAGGTGTTGTAAGAAAGATAGTGGTCAATCTGTGCCAGTTAATAACAGGCCAGGAATTTTAGGGGATCCAACTGGGAAAGGCAGGGATATTGGCCATGAAAGTAGGGGAAATTTGCCCATAGGCTCATAGGTTCATGGATTGGTACTAGGCTATCGGCCCTAGGGCCTATACAAGCCTAGCCGTAACAATTCCCTGGCTATTTCTTCCCATAATATTTACTTCCCTGGACCTTTGTCTAGCAGGGTGACTGACGTGATCCCCGGGGTGAATTTAGGACACCATTCTGGTGTCAGGCAGCCACCCTCTGCATTCTCCTACTGGAGTGGATGACATGGCTTTTGCAGGAATACCTGGACAAAGAGGTAGCCTTGAATTTCTTCCAGAGCTTTTAGCAGGTTTTGCAATTAAATCATGGGTAGGGAGTGGGGGGGGGGGTTGCATGCAAGTGTGTAGTATTTTAATGCTAGTCATTGGTAGAAAGGAGGTAGCCCAGGCATTGTTGAATAAAGAAGTAAAGGCATGGATGGTTTTAAGTCTATTTGAGTCCTCTCCCTTCGATTCTTTAAATTGTTTTTTGTTTGCCTGGTCCCAAAACAGAAACTGGGTAAATGTTTCCTTATTTATTTTATATATATATATATATATATATATATATATATATATATATATATATATATCTACACATATATATATATATATATATATATATATATATATATATATATATATATACATATATATATATATATATATATATATATATATATATATATATATATATATATATATATATATATATATATATATATATATATATATATATATATATATATGGGTTCACTTTATAACATCGAAATACTGAAATGTCGAATTTCAGTATCTCGAAGCTATAAAGTCGAATGTTCAAAATAGCGAATGTTCATAATCGCGAATTTGACGTATGTCGAAAATATGTCGAATTTGCGGTTATGAAGTTGCGCTATGTAATGTCCGGGTTTGTGTTTTGTTGGTGCGCGGTGCCGTGTTTGGATGTAGGTGTTATGTCAGGTAAGTGAGTGTTTTGTAAGAGTTTTGAGTGGGAGTTAGAGTGTGTGTGAGGGGATTGGAGAATGTGCATGTGTGAGTGAGCTTTTGTGTTGTGTTTGTGCGATCTCGGAGTTAGTATATATAAGTAGGGGGGTGTGGGGGGCGCAGCCCCACACATGGGGGGGTGCATGGGGGCTTGCCCCCCTGCTTATGTGTGTGTGTGAGTTGTGTATGTGTGTTGTTTTTTTTGTTTAGGTTGTGATGTGGGTGTTTTGTTGTATGTTTAGTGTAGTGTGTGCGGTGTTTTCTGTTATGTGGTTTCGCGTTTTTGTTTGTCGGTGTTTTGTGGATTCGGTTTTATAGTCTTGAGATACTGAAATTCGATATTTCAGCATTTCGAGGTTATAAAGTGAATATATATATATATATATATATATATATATATATATATATATATATATATATATTTTTTTTTTTTTTTTTTTTTTTTTTTTGTGAGGTAGCTTAGTTACTGACTGCATTGATAAGTTGGATGTCAAAGTATGATACACTTCACTAGATGAAGACGTGCAAGTGATTCAGAACTTCACCAACCCATGTATGGCAAAACTTGACATTGAGTTAACATTTTGCTTAGTCCCTATTCAGGAACAAGAATGACTTTTCTTGAGTATATCTTTTTTTATTTCTCCTTTGTTGATCAGATTAGTCCCAATAGGCTAGTAGCCTCTTTTCAGGGGAACCTGAGGTGGTGTTTATATTACTAGGGGAAATTTGGCCAGGGTATTAGAGAACCTCCTATACTCCTTTTGATATGTGTCATGTGATCTTTCACTTGCATCTGAGCTATCACTAACTCAGGCAGATAGGACTCCCATTTAATGTCTCATCTGAAGTTTGATACACCAAGGAGTACAGCAGCCTCCTTATATTGTACTGAATTATATCAGCCATTGATCTACCTGGTATGGGAACAGAGCCCACAGCCTTCTGCACCAAAGGGTGTGTGTGCTACCTGTTGCACTACCTGACTTACATAAAGAGGAAGTTTTATTTTGACAAGAGCATGCCCATGGACTGTGTGGTGGCCTAGGCCACCTTTGAAGATTTAGTACAGCCTTGCACTGTCTATGGCAGACAGGGGTCATAGCATACCTCTCAACTCTACAGATTTTAGCAGGATGTCCAGATTTTTACCTCATAGTTTTGGTCCGTTTTTCATAAAATTGTGTTTTTCTGTCAAATTAGTGGCAAATCATTAAAGACTAAAGCTAGAAAATAATGACAGACATTTGAGTTTCAGACTTCATACACTTCAGAAAATTCATGCTAATGCAAAAAATTTATTCTATCCACTTTCCAAGTTTATAAAAGCAATATTAAAAAATGTCCCTTTTTTGGGCCTTTGTCCCACTTTTATTAATGGTTTTGTCCAGTTTTCTTGCTCCAAGAGGTTGAGAAGTATGGTCATAGCCTTGATGGTGGTGCATTAATACCACAATTTTCTCCTAGTGGCCTAGGGAAAAGAAGCAATTGAGAGGGTTTGTTTGTTTAACTACATGAAGGAGTGCTAGAGGAACCTGTTAAGATTCTGACTTTACTGGGGCTGGAAGTGGACATAGACTTTGGCTTGTTTTTTATTCTGGAGAAAAGCTAGCCAAATTGATGGACTACATTGCAGATATGCTAAGCAAGGAGAAGGTTAGTGTAAAGGAGTTGATGAAGGTGTTGGGTTTACTGAATTTTGTATGCTGAGCAGTTGGCTTGGGGACAGCCTTCAACAGATCACTAGCTAAAGTACTGTGAGTATCCAGGTATAAGCATCAGGTTAGGGTATTTAAACTGGTTAAATAGGACAGGGACAATTAGATGGACAGACCTCATCCATCATTTGAACAGAATGTCCTTTTAGTGAGGAGACTTTTACAAAGATTGGGGAGTATTTTAAGGATAAATGGTTGCTGAAATGTGACCAGTTTATTTGTCAGTGGAAGAGAAGAAATATTTTATCTTTTTGGAGCTCACACCCTTTTTGTCAGCTACAATGGTTTGGCAAATGGAATTGGATAACAGGAGAGCTAATGTGCACTCAGACAACTTTGAGACTGTTCACGTTTTGAAGAAGATCAGCCAAGTCAGCTTTAGTGCAGGGTCTGTTAAGGAGTTTTGTGTTACACTGCCTGAGAACTGATAGCTTTCATTTTCTGCTGAGAATATCCCAGGCATTCTAACATGCTGAGTGTCTTTCCCAGTTTCAGTTCCATGAGTTTCAGAAGTTGGTTCCAGGGGTGTAGATGAGACCAGCAACACCACCAGAGGAAGTTTGGATGTTTGGGTACATGTAGCAGGGCAGCTAGTATAGTGATCCCAGTTTAAGTCAACAAGGGACTTTTACATTGCAGCCTTGAATGCATTTTTGGACTTTGTATAGGGTGTACAGGAGAATGAGTGAAAATGGTCTATGCAGTTGTTGGCTAAGTATTTAGCTTTCAGGTCGGAGTTGGGTGAGGCTGTGAAAACTGTTTGATTACTTTTGGCAGCATAAAGTGCTGCAGCCAGATTTTTGGGTGCTCAGGATTTTACTAAACACTGGTGTGTATTGATGATATTGAAATTCTGGTAGTGGGTTCAGCATCTGTAGGTTAATAGCAGGCTTCCTTCAGTGAGTGTTGTGTTTATTGTTAAAGGGGATTTAAGACACAGCAAGTATTTATGATATTTATCTACTGTTTATTTATTGACCTTTGTTTACCGGGAAAGTCCACCTGGATAATTGTAGTCATTTTCAGCAGAGGCCCTGAGAGAAAAGTTCCACAAATAAAGGAAAAGAAATACACATACACCAGTGAAAACTGACATAATATTACAATATACTATAAATTCATAGATTAATAGAAATATTAATGCACTGATGGCATGTATAATAATGCACATATATCATTATAAAAACAAGATAAGTATAATATCTTGTATCATTGAAACGAGTTAACGTTGTAAGTGTGAGAGTGTATTACTCACTCATAAAGCAAATGCCAGAGTGAAAAAATTCAAACTTTGGATAATGAGGAGTTAAGGAAGAGGAGGGGAGTGAAAAAAAGTTATTTTAGTGGTAATGCATGTGTTAGACATGGGAGGCAGGAGAAATAATTAGCAAATATACTAGTAAGAGTAAGGGAAATAAGAGAAAGCAAAATAAAACAAGGATGAGGAGAGAGCACATGTGTAAAGGTGTTAAAAGAAAAGGACCTTAAAGTTTTGCCAGAAGTACAATAAGTGCAAAATCTGGAGTCAGACAGGAGTTCTTTTAGTAGCAGTTTAGATGAATGATTAAATGTTATGTATTGTCCCGACTGGTGCAGGGATCATATTCTAGACTTTTGCTGCACAGTGTGACTATAGACTTTGGCCGTAGTTTTTGTAAAGCTTACAGATGTTAAGCAGATTTTTGTCAGAAGATCAAATGTGAAGATTTTGGAGGTTGTGGTGGAGAATTGGATTTATAGCTGTACAGGAAATGGGATTAAATATAATTGTGTGTGTTGAGAGAAGTTGGGTATAATTTAGTTGGGATAATTCTAGCCAGTTTAGAGTTTTTAATGCAGAATAGTAATGTGTTTTGTGACTTGTATGAGCTGCCAATCTAGCTACCTTGTTGTAAGGTTTACTATCAAAATACACAGTGTCACAATGCTTTTTATTTAAAAGACCGACGAATAAAGTTGATTTTCAGAAGTTTGTTTAAAACAAACGTGGAATGTGATAAACACGATGATTGACATTTGAACTCCCAGACTTCTGGATTTGAAAGTCCGTGTTTCTGTTTACTTTTTGCAGGAAGGCAAACCCCCTGTACTCCACCCCCCCCCGCATATTATATATACCAACTCCAAGATCGCACTATAGTGATGAAAAGGATAAATTTCCCAATCTGCACAGTACCGCAATCTCCATTCAGAAAGTCAACTTCATATTAGTGAATGTATACTCATATTTGCTAATATAACTTTGACCCCTTCCAGTTCAACATTATGGCATTTTAAAAACAATCATTTGACCAACCTGTATTCGCCTAGGTAACATTACATATTTTGATAGTAAACCTGTTGCAACACTGTCCTAGTTTAGATTTTAGGGTGGCCTGAAGGTTTGTCAGGATGGGACAACCATATAATAAGAGAGGGAGGTAGGTATGTAATGGCAAGAGTGCCTCTGGTGGATGCAGTAAGGACTTTTTGGCTTTATATAGCATTTCTAGTTTTTATAAGTTTTTTTTTTTATTGCTCTGTATGTGAAGGCCATATTTGAGGTTGTCATCTATTGTAACCCTCAGCTATTTTGTACGAAGCACTACTTCAACTAAATATTATTTAGGGATGTGAACTTAAAGTTACTTTTCTTGTGGATAAGTGATTTGGTAAAAAAAAAAAAGGATTTATAAAGATATTAACTAAGAGAGGACCATTGACAGAGAATTGTGGTATACCTTTTATTATGGATTTATAAGCAAAAGGGTAGATTTCCATTTGACTACCTGTTAGCATTCTGACAAGTAATTATTAATTAAGCCACTGAAGAGTGAGTTGTGAGCTACCCATTGTGGACAGTTGAAGAAGTTTTTTTTTTCTTTGAGACACAAGTTGAACACTTTTGGTAAGTCTAGGAATAAGGAAGATACAAGTTTACCTCTATCCTCAGCTTTATTTATCTTATCTGTAAAATTTAGGAGGATGGTTATCATGCAATGGGCAGTCTAAAACCACGCTGAGTATCAATTACTAATTGTTCTTTTAAGAGATGCTAGATTAGTTTATGGACACATTTTTCTTATATTTTTGAAAGGTGGGATAAGATGGCAATAGGCTGAAATGAGGTATTTCAGTAGAAGTGCCACCTTTGTGGAGTGGGGTGATAGGGAATTTTTTCCAGATGCATGTTTATAAGGATGGACAATGGACATGTAATGGCATTAGCAGCTGTCTGGGGTATTCTGCAGGAAGGTTACCTGCAGAGGGTTAGCGGGGGTTAAGTTTGGATAATTTGGATAATTATTTTTTTATGAAGGGGTGGCAACTGGTTTTAGTGTGAAGGTGGAAATATGAGTAGATGGGATAGAGTGAGTCAGGGGAGTAAGTAAAGGTTTCATTAGTGAGAACGGCTATGTTTTCAGTGAAGTTACTTGTTAAACTTGGTGGCTATTTCCAAAAGGTACTTACTGGATGACCAGAATATTTTGGGCTTATATCTATAATTATTTTGTAAACCAGAATAGTATCATTTCTTATCAAGGCTGACTTGCTTTTTGCTGAGAAAATGAAGGTCTTTAAAGGGCTGTAGATTTTGTGGAGTTTTAAGTTTCTGCCACTCTTTCCATGCCTTGTCTCTATTCTGTGTAAACTTCTACTGTGATTAGTAAGCCAATGGGCAAAGTTAGACTTTGCTCTCCTTCTACATAGTGGGGCAATGCTGTTTGGGATGCTTAAAATGTTGAATTGAAGCTTTCTATTGCCTCATCTAGTGACAAGGCTTTTATAATATTCCAATTAACTGGGTTCAGAGCAGCTAAAATTATTCAAAGTTTGGGAGATTACGAATATTTTTACATACTTGTCGTCTGGCATTGTGACCAATACATCTGATATATGTAGAACAGTGATCACTAAGGGATACAGGAAGGGTCCTTGATGCATTACAGTTGCAAGGATCAGAGACCAGCAGTCAGTCTAGAATGGGGCTAGAGTACAGGGATTTGGTACACTGAGTAAGAGGCGTAAGAAGATGTTTGAAGCCATGAAGGTTAATGCTAGAAGAAGGGCAGTCAGAAGTAAAAGTACTCTGGTTGATGTTGACATCACCTAAGATGACTATTTCTTTAGTAATATTGTGTGAGATCCACTAAAGGACATCTTCAAAGGTGGATATATTGTTTCCAGGGGGGGATATATAGACCAATTCTACAAAGGAGTTTGTGGTCATTGAATTTTAGGTAGAAGATAAGTAGCTTGGAATTACTTAATTTTGGCAGAGGTTTTCAAAGAGGAGAAACTTCATATGTGTTAGGATAGAGGATAGCTACCCCTCCAGCTTTTTTATTAAGCCTGTTAGCTCTAATGTTGCTATATCCTGGGTGAAGAATTTCTGAGTGTTTTATATGAGGTTTCAGTCATCTATCAGTAAGGGTGACAAAATCTGTGTATAATGAGAGACCTCGGCATGCAGTTTTGTGATTTTATTACAAGCTCTACTTCTATTTATTGAGATAAAGCACAGTTGCTTGGAGTTATTAGAGGTAACCAGAGGAGATGTTGGTGATAGGGAGGTAAAAACTGAAGGAGAGACAGGTTTATGGCGTGTTTCACACTAACTACCTTGATTATAGCAAGCTCAGAGGCTCATAAGCTTAGTACTTATTATACAGCAGGAACTTCTTATTGTAACATTTGTTTATGTCTGTTATGTACTTCACAGATAAAGATTTAGTTGTCTACTGATGTACTATGTTCTTCATCTGTAAATATGTTGTAAGTAATTGCTATGTAAATTGCTAATCGCTATGTAATCCAATGTAACTACTTTCTGTTTATTTTAACTGTGGAGCTTTTCTCCCCATGCCTCCACTGAAAATGGACACTCCTGGTCAACAAATATAAATAAATAAATTAGTTTAATTCTTAAAGAATGTTGGAGGGAGTGGAGTGGTTTTTATAATGGTAATTTTATTTGTATTTTTTGCTTTGTTCTGGGGTGGTAGTGAGAAGAGGTACAATTTTTGTATTTAAAGTAAAAAGTAGGTGAGCTGCTAAATAGATATGGAGCAATTTCTGATGAAGAATTTTAGGAAGTGTGGTTTAAATGGAGGCTTCTGGTAGGTGAAGAAATTTGGGGTGTAAGATTTGGTAATACTTGAGAAGAGAAAGTCATAAAAGGAGTAGAGTAATTAAGCTAATAAGTTGCATAGTTACAAGTGAGGAGATGGGGAGACAATGAAGTTATAATGTTAAATGCAAAGATCTGTAAGAGACTGATGTCAGAGAAACTTAGAGTGACAAGAGTAGTCAGCGTATTGGATAAGAAGTGAGATAAATGCAGCTAAGAATTCAAGAGAGCAGTGAGTGAGTTGGATAAAAGTGAGATAGAGTTGAGATTCAAAGACAATAATTTGCATTACTGAGTATGAGCAAGGAGGAAATAAGGATAGCTATGAAGAGGATGAAGAACGGAAAGGCTGTTGGTCCAGATGACATACCTGTGGAAGCATGGAGGTGTTTAGGTGAAATGGCAGTGGAGTTTTTAACTAGATTGTTTAATGAAATCTTGGAAAGTGAGAGGATGCCTGAGGAATGGAGAAAAAGTGTTTTGGTACCAATTTTTAAGAATAAGGGTGATGTGCAGAGCTGTAGCAACTACAGAGGGATTAAACTGATCAGTCACAGCATGAAGTTATGGGAAAGAGTAGTGGAAGCTAGGTTAAGAAGGGAGGTGATGATTAGTGATCAGCAGTATGGTTTCATGCCAGGAAAGAGCACTACAGATATGATGTTTGCTCTGAGAGTGTTGATGGAGAAGTACAGAAATGGTCAGAAGGAGTTGCATTGTGTTTTTGTGGACTTAGACAAAGCATATGACAGGGTGCCTAGAGAAGAGTTGTGGTATTGTATGAGGAAGTCAGGAGTGTCAGAGAAGTATGTAAGAGTGGTACAGGATATGTACAAGGGTAGTGTGACAACGGTGAGGTCTGCAGTGGGAGTGACGGATGTTTTTAAGGTGGAGGTGGGATTACATCAAGGATCAGCTCTGAGCCCTTTCTTATTTGCAATAGTGATGGACAGGTTGACAGACGAGATCAGACAGGAGTTCCATGGACTATAATGTTTGCAGATGACATTGTGATCTGTAGTGAGATTAGGGAACAGGTGGAGGAGATCCTGGAGAGGTGGAGATATGCTCTAGAGAGAAGAGGAGTGAAGGTCAGCAGGACTATGACAGAATATATATGTGTGAATGAGAGGGAGGATAGAGGAATGGTGAGGATGCAGGGAGTAGAGGTGGCAAAGGTGGATGAGTTTAAGTACTTGGGATCAACAGTTCAGAGTGATGGTGAGTGTGGAAGAGAGGTGAAGTAGATAGCACAGGCAGGATGGAGTGGGTGGAGAAGAGTGTCAGGAGTGATTTGTGACAGACGAGTATCAGTAAGAGTGAAAGGAAAGGTCTACAAGAAGGTAGTGAGACCAGCTATGTTATATGGGTTGGAGTCAGTGGCATTGACAAAAAGGCAGGAGTCAGAGCTTGATGTGGCAGAGTTGAAGATAAGCACTGGGTGTGACAAGGATGGACTAGATTAGGAATAAGTATATTAGAGGTTCTGCCCAGGTTGGAAGGTTTGGAGACAAAGCCAGAGAGGCAAGATTACATTGGTTTGGACATGTGCTGAGCAGGGATGCAGAGTATATTGGGAAAAAGATGCTAAGGATGAAGCTGACAGATAACAGGAAAAGAGGAAGGCCTAAGATAAGGTTTATGGATGTGGTGAGAGAAGACATGCAGGTGGCTGGTGTGATAGAGCAAGATGCAGAGTACAGGAAGAAATGGAAACAGATGATCTGCTGTGGTGACCCCTAATGGGAGCAGCTGAAAGAAGAAGAAGTATGAATAAGGATAAGGTGGTAAGTTAGAAAAGGGGTAGGGGTGGTGTGAAGCCAGGAGTAAAAATGAATAAGATGAACTCAGGTTGTTTAAAGGAGCTGATACTATCAGTGGGTTGGTGAAGGAAAAGGTGTTTTTTTTAGATTGGAAGGGAATAGAGTGCAGTAGTGCAAAGGAAAGAAAGGTTAGACAATGTCAGAAGTAGTGCACTGAATACTGTTATTAACAATGTAGACACAGAGTGAAAGAATGAGTGAGTTGGGAAAAAACATCAATACTATTGTGATGGGTTTACTATGGTATGCTCAAAAGGGGTTGGGTTGAACAGTTGCAACATTGGAAAAGAATGCTGAATTTGGAAACATCAGAAGACTGGGAATGTCAAAAATGGTAAACACAAAAATGTGCATACGACATTTTCGACATTCCCGTCTTCCAGACATGTTAGTTAGCTTACCTCTACTATTTTGCAGGTGGGCTGCACCCCCCCCCCCACACACACACACACACCCTGCACATTAAATATACCAACCCCGAGATTGCACTACAGTGAAGAAATGGGCTACTTCCCTGTTCTTCACTGAAGCGTGACATCTCTCCACAGTCTCAGCACATCACTTGTCAAATGGTTGAGTGCACCATGCCACTTGACTAACCTCTGTTAACCACTATTGGTTCAATTGCCTGTCCCTTGGAAACCATGATTTTGAACATTGGCCTTTCGACTGACTGCAATTCAGGTAAGTCATGGTAAACCTTGTGATGGATGGTATGGGGGTGGGGGTGAATGTGTGGAAATTGTCCTGATATGTACATGTGTCTTTGAGCAGGTTTGTGATGCCATTAAAAAGTGGGAGAAGAACAGTGGGATTAAGTGTGGGTTGGGGTGGGAGGCAAGAAAGCAAACTGAGCCTAAAGTGGGAAGCAATCAGTCCGAGGTTTATCAAATCCAGTGCTACTGCACACCCAGCCCAGCAAATGTAAAACAGATGGCCTGAGGCAGAGTTTTTCTGTGGCTGTTAAAAGATGAAATTAAATATAAAGGTACATCACTGTTAACAAGTGATAAGGTGAACTCTGCAAAGTGAGAGAAGTACAATTGGACTAATGTGCCACTGGATGCTTAAGAATGTTGAAATATGAAAACAGCCAGCACAGGGGGAGAATACATCAGTAGAAACAAAGGTAAGCAATGTATGCCCTTTGTTTCTGTATTCTTGGGTATGGCAATGTACTTAATACTCAAGTTCTGTGAAATAGGATACAACAACAACAGTTGTTATAATTATGTATAGTATTTAGAGCAGTAAAGAGGCAGACAGGGGAAAAATGCAGATGCCTCTGAATGCTGGTGTGTAACTTTTCCCTTCAGTGATGGTTACTACACATTTTAAAGCAGCTTCTCCCAGTACTTAAATTCCTCCTATTTTGTAGTATTATAGATAACACCTTAAGTATTTAGAGCAGTGAAGATGTGGAGAACAGTAAAATGCAGGTGTGTCTGGATGTGTTGTGTAACTTTTCCCTACAGTGAAAGGGATGCATCACACTTTAGAGCAGGTTCTCCTCGGTATGTGAATTTTGCCTATTTTGTAGTATTATGGATGACACCATAACGGTAGCAACTGGGGGTGCCACATGCAAGTCATACATCTATAATGTATATGTGCTATAGTCATCATCATCTGTTTTCATGTATGTAGGAGCTTTTTTGGTGAGTGAATTGTTAGGTAACCTTAGAATGAGGAATGTATGTATTACTGAGACAGGAGTGCTGATCATTTTAAATAGAACTTAAGTAGAATAAGTTAGTCATCATCAACATCATCAACCCCTTTCTTTTCATTTTCTACATGGGGTCAGTGTGTTGTGTGAACTGTCGCCATCTCTCTTGATTCAATGCCACACTTCTGTCTTCTTCAACACTCAGGCCTGACGTTCGTAGATCTTCCTTCACACACTTCATCCATCTCTTTGCTGGATGCCCTTGTTTTCTCTTACTTGCTTCCTGTCTGTCCAAAATCTTCTTCAGCAGATTGTCTTCTGATTTTCTGCACATGACCCCAAACCACCGTAATTCGTTATTTTTGATGTTTTCTGGGATTGAAGCATACTTTGGCTTCTGCTATTACGTCCTCATTTCTAAGTCTGTCCCACAGTGTGCATTCTACCACCCATTTCAGGCACTTAATTTCCATCATTTCTATTTTCTCATCTGCTCTGCCTTGACTGCCCACATTTCTGTGTTGTACACTAGTGCTGGTCTCACCACTGTTTTGCACACCTTACTTTTCAGTTTCTTTGACATTCTTCTGTAACACATTACACCTGACACTCTATTTAGTTGGCTGCAGCCCCTATGATTCTAGCTTTGACCTCTTCTTTTACACTTCCCTTCTCCTGGACCACCCCTCCCAGATACTTGAAGCTGTTTACCTGTTCTACTATCTTCCCTTCTTTTTCAATTCTCAGTTTCTTCTGATTTCCTCAATTTGCTGCCATTACCACTGTCTTATCTGTACTTAGTTTTGTCCCATGTGCCTTCAGTTTTGCATTCCATTCCCATATCCTTTGCTGAAGTTCTTGTTCAGACCCTGCCTGTACTGCCACATCATCTGCATACAGCAACTATGTTGATCTGTCCCCTCCTACCTGTTTGTTAATGTAGTCCAGCACCAGCATGAACAGCCATGGGCTCAGAGCTGATCTCTGGTGCACAACCACTCTCATTGGGATCCCTTCTGTGAGACCGAACACTGTTCATACATGAGTCATTGGGTCCTTATACATAGCCTGTACAAATTCCACCAATGTTTCTGGGACTTTGAACCACTGCAGTACTGCTCAAATCACCTTTTTTGGGACCTTGTCATATGCTTTCTCCAAGTCTCAGAATGCCCAGTTGGACTCTTTCCTCATCTCTAGCTTCTTCTCAACTACCTGTCTCACTGCAAACATCGGGTGAATTGTGCTGCATCCTGATCTGAATCTGAACTGCTCATCTCCCATCTTACATTCTACTATTCTACTTATCCATTTATCAAGCACCCTCTCCAGAACTTTCATGCAATGTGGTAGGAGTTTGATTCCTCTGTACTGCCCATAGTTGTGGATGTCCCCTTTGTTCTTGTAGTCTGGCATGAGTAAGCTTATTCTCCAGTCACCTGGGATATGCCTTTCTCTCCTCACTGCTATGAGTAACCTCAGGAGACATTTCTACACTATTTTACCCAGTATCTTTATCATGTCTGCTGTGACCTCATCTGAGCCTGCTGCTTTCCCTGACTTCATTTTCCTTAGTGCTGTTTTTATTTCTTCTAGGGTGGAATAAGTTTATAGTTTCATAGGCGTGTACTAGGCTAATGGCCCTGGGGGCTTTACAAGCCTAGCTATAGGATTACCCTGGCATAGTGCCACTCAACCTTAGTTCCCAGTGCCTCTGTCGAGTAGAGCCACTGGTGTTATCCCCAGGGTGAATTTTCTTTTCCCATCCACTCATCAAGATTTCTCTTGAAGAGGGCCAGTGAGGTGCTCTGCTTGACATGTATAGGAAGTCTTTTCCATACCATGGGCAGTCTCTGGGTTATGAACCTGTCCCTCCAGCATGTTCTGTTAATTGTGGTAATAAGGTTGAAGTCTCTGGAGCAAGTGGTGTGGAGGGATTGGGATTTCTTTAGATGTAGCATTTCTAATAGAGCTGGGTCAGACATGGCTTTGTAAGTCAAGCAGAGATTGCCTCTAAGTAGGTGATATGAAACAAATAATAGTTGGAGTTTTTTGAGTCTGTCTATATAGGACACGTGTTTAAGGCCTAGGATCCTCTTTGTGAGGTACTTTTGCGGCCTCTCCAGTTGTTGCAGGTGTCTAGCGAGGTACATGCCAAATGGGGCATTGTACTCGATGATTGGCCTAATGAGGGAAGAGTAGAGGGAGACAATGACATCTTTCTTCCTGGATGCAAAACCCTTAGCAATGAGATGTGCCACATAGAAGGACTTTCTGACCACAGTGGCAATGTGGTGATCAAAAGATAGTTTGCTGTCAACCTGTGTTCCCAGATCTCTTATAATGTTTTCTGTGTTCAGTGGACTACCATCAATGTGGTAATTCATGGGAACCAGGTTTTTCCCAAAGGGGATGACGACACATTTTTTTGCATTGAGCTTAAGGTCATGGTTCTGACACCAGTCGTTGGTCACAGTGATGCCATTCTGTAGGATGTCAACATCACTTGGGGAGTTAATAATAGCTCCCAACTTGCAATCGTCTGCGAAATTTGTCAGCCAGAGTCCCTTCCTGTTGGCCTGGACTTCAGAGAAGTAGATACTAAACAGGAGAGGACCCAGGACCGAACCCTGTGGGACTCCACTCATGACTTATTGGCAGTCTGACTTGGAATCAGCTACTTTTACACTGTGGGTTCTATCTGTGAGCCAGTTTGCAACCCACCTAGTGATATGGGGGTTGATGCCAAGCTTAGTGAGTTTTTCTATGATTCCTGAGTGGAGAATGGTATCAAAAGCCTTGACCAAGTCAAGGTAGGCTGTATGAACCACCTTGCTTTCATCCACAGCATCCTCTTCTTCTCTCATTGTAGGTAGTGCCTGGGGCAGTACAGCTTATGTTGGTTTTCTTCAGTCAAAAGCTGATGGAAGTACTCCTTTCATCTGCCTTTGATGTCCTGTAGACTGGTCAGAAGCTTGTTGCTGGCATCCCTTATTAAGGGTGTCTGACTATCATCCTTATCTTTCTATCTTTGTCTTGCAGCCTGATATAGTTTCTTTGTGCCATCTACTTAGTCACTTTCCAGAAGCTGGTAGAGGGCCTATGATGCCCTGTTCTTTGCTATTGCAACTCCTTTAAGTAGAACAAGTTAGCAAAAGCCAGCAAATAGTTTACTTAGGCATTCAGAAATCTTGCTTTGCATAGTGGTGCATAAGCTAGCATAGAAGAGACTTGTGGCAGATAAATGAATTGATTTGGTATTTCAAGAGAAGGACGGTAGGCCAGTGTCAGTGTTTTTTTTTTTTTTTTTTATTGCATGATCAGGAGACCCTCGTGGAGTGAGAGCATTATAGTGGAATGGTGTTCTGCTCCTTCATTCAGGATAGTTAGCATGTCTTATCTAGTATCTGAAAGAAAGTCAATTGAGGTTATAAAGATGACTAGAAGAACGGTGTCTACCACCTTTCTTTTATAGATCAGATAAGGAGGTTTGTTTGTTTCTGGGTTATTATTGCAGTATAAGATAACTTACATTTGTTTTATCTTGCAAGTAGGACTAAGGTTGCCCTGTTGGGCCATTTATTTATCTTTTGTGCTGCTAAACTGCCATCGTCAGTGAGGCCTGGGGTTTGTCATCAGGCCTTGATACAGCAGACTGTGAAGTCTATTTGCAGGCATGCAGAGATTTCAGATCGACCAATTGATGGGTATGCTGGATGATCTATGAGGCAGCATGTTAAACTCTGTAGGATTTGTTAATAATTTGGGGGTAACATTTTGAGTTTGGTTTCTAAATGTAGGCTTCTGCCTTGCACCGTAAGAGACTTAACATTGATTAAGTAGAAGGTCCTAGGTAAGTTTGATTTGGTTTCCAATCATAATGAGATTAATGGAAGTCTGCTGCTACTGTTAAAATGATTGAAAATGCAAGGAGGCTGTTTGACCACAGGGTGAATACAATAGGCTCTGTGACGCAATATGGTTTAGAGGTGATGAATACATCTCATTGGCATTGAGCTGGACATGTTTAATGTGCATCTATGCTCTTTCTTGCTGAGTTTTGCATCTTAAGGATGATTTACCAAGGTTTGAAGTTAGTTATTTAGGAAAGAAGGAAGGAAGAGGCTACCTTTTTTCAGCCTGGTGAATGGAAGAAGAGATGTCTCTTCTGAATAAGAAAGTAAGTCTTTATTTTTCTTCTTGTGTAACCTCGAGTAAGTCACTTAATTGGGCAGTACTTAGGAGTAACTGGGAAGCTGGGCTAGGCTTCTCAATTGGTCCCTTGAACTGCAATCATAGTAAATATCTTTGAACCTATGAACCTTTTCCCTCCCTTCCTTCCAAGCTCCCGTGCACCCCTAACTAATTATATATATGCTAACTCAGAGAGCACACTATGGTGAAAAGTGGTTAATTATCCAATCCCTGCTGTATTGTTGTGATCCCATACTGCAGGTTTTCTGTTTCTCCCTATACATCGGCATTTCCAATGTCAACATTTAGATTTCAACATTATCACTCTCAGAGCTTATGTCCATCTAGATATTCTCAGGTACTCATGCATTTGATTCTGTATAGCTACATATGTATTTCAGAAACAGTTTACCTCATAAATGTAATATAATAGTATGTTCATAAGGTGGGCAACAGTGTGAAATATAGTGGCAAATGTTAGTAAAAGATTAGAGCATAGGTATCCTCACTTTCCAAGCTAATGACACATGGATCAGCCTGCAAAAGTCCCAGCACTACATATAAATCAAGTCAATGTGGTCTACCACATGAACTACCAGTCCTGACACTCCTATCCTAGACTCTGGCAGAAACAGATGGACCAGTTTGTGCTTCTGACATCTGGGACAATACGTGCTGCAGCAGGGCAAACAGCATCTGCATCAGAACACATAATGACTGGTTCAAGTTATGCAGCTCACGAGACAGACAGATTGTGCCACTGTTGTAGGTGGCAGCCAGTTACCTAAATAGGGTATCATACCTCCTTTCTAACAATATGCATATTGCATGAAACATACACTGTAAGGTGCATGTCTCAGCCTGCAGCCCAGATGATGAGCATGACTGTCCAGGCTGGCTAAGAAGTATTACCAATGCATGGCATTCTACAGATACAGTAACAGCAATTACCACATCCTTAGCCTATGGCAATCTAGAAGGCCAGTGTCACTGAGGTTTCAACCAGTTTGTCATGGTGCATTTCCATCACTCATCCATCTGTCATCCACTTCAGACACAGACTCACTGCTGTTGTACAATGAAAACCTTTTTGGTGAGGAGAGCACACACCCTGACCTACATGCAACAGTCTCCTACAGGTGTGTCTCCATCATCCCAAGGATATGGTAAAGGTGTTACAGTAGGGATGCTAATTACAGGCTCTGTCAGTCTCAGCTCCACATGACCACCAGAGGCAGCAGCAGCATCTCTACCATCAGTGGCAGCAGAACCACTGTCCCTGGACATGGGTGTGGTATTTCCAGTTCATGAGGATGGAGTACTCAAGACATGTACACCTGCTGGTTTCCTGATTCACCATATACTGATGTTGTGTCACAGGACGTGGAAGCAGACCCTGTAAGAATGGGCATGTGTCAGAGAAGTGACATATCCATCCCTGAAGGTATATGATATACAAACAGACACATACATACATACATACATACATACCATGCTGAATTGATCCTCTAATCATCATAGTCACATACATCAGTTGAGGTGGATATATGCATGTTAGTATTCCAGGAAATGAAAACATCAGTTGTCATTTTACTGCAGTACTACACAACAGGATTAGTAGGTCAATGGAAGTGCTGAAAGGCACCATAGCACATTGGTTGAACTCACCTGTAACAACATGAGCCATCTCCAGTGTACCAGAGATACCCATTAGGAGCACTTCTGCACCCAAATCCAGTAACATCTTATCCTCTATTAGAAGCCTATCATGGGTGGCATTATGTTTCTGGGCTGTCTATAACAGAGTTGTCTTCCTTTTTATCAGGTCCTGCTTGTTGAATACTTTCCCGCAACATTTACAGAGAGTGCAGTCATGGCCACCTGCTGCACTAACATCATCAAGGATATCTGCCCAGTTGCCTCTGACTCTCCATGTAATTCAAGTCACCTCTTAATAAATGCACTATTCCTTTGGATGGCCTTAATTAGCACATCTGCTCACTATTGGGCATGCCTCATGTCTCTCTTTATGCTGCAACTACCACAACATGCACACAATAAACATTAGCATAATGAAGCAAGATGTGCAGGTAAGTAAAATGGAATGTCCACTCCTATATAATGGCAACTCTGAACAGTATTGCCTGAGAATTATGGGAACTACAAAGCAACTGAGCCTTGTGACCATTTATATATTACCAGATGTACCCTTAGATTTTACCTCCATTTTCAAGGAGGGCTAGGCTAGTCAAGCCATGGATAAATTTGTGAATATCCTACTAATTATCTAGCTCCTGACTGAAGGAAGATAATACATCATACTGCTTAAGTTCCAGTGAGAGTCTGTTCCAGAGTTGATGAAGTCACTGTATGATCTCTATATCAAAACCTCGAAAGGCATTCTGTTGAGTAATGACTTACTTTAAAAGTTAACTTGAAAATAAAAACATCGGATAGGCACAAAGATGAAAGCGGTAATGTCAACAAGTCCATATTCGACATAGTCAACATTACCCAGCAAGTGTTATTGTTCTGACATGTCCAACTAATGGTTTGCAGTGGGGCAAGCCCCCCCCCCACACCCCTCCATGAGGGGGGCTGCACCCCCACAACTGCTGCTAATTATATATACAAACTCTGAGATCTCCATGCAGAACATCGACCTCACAATAGCGAATGCACACTAGCATTCACAGTTGTGGAGTCAACCATTTTTGGTTTGTCCTTCTGTTAACTGGAAAATAGCCTTTCAACTATCCCAGTTCACTTGAATGCCATCTGAAAATTTGATAGTGAACCCTGTGTGACACATTAAGGACAGTCTCCCAGTTATCTTGGACACACACCAATATGCTTACAGAGCAAATAGGTTAACAGAAGATGCCATCTCCACTGCCTTACTCACTGCAAGTATGGTTTTAGCCAGTATGTAGAAGCCTTGGAATGAGAGGTGCAAGCTATCCCTTGTTACACAAGTAAGATTGCTGTTCATATCCTCCCATGCTGACACATACTAGAGCCTATTGGAATGACACCAGCTATTTAGCCAATTATTGAAACCAGTTATCTTTACTTTGCTCTTATGCAGCATTCCTGAAGAAGGAAGGATATATGCTTGACTTTGCACATATTGTTAAATATTGCAGATTTTCACAGAATGTCCAGATCTTTGTCTCATATTTTTGGTCAATTCCTCATAAAATTTCTAGTTTTCTGGCAAATGAGTGAAGACTGAATTCCATAAATACTGACACACATTTGAGTTTCGGAGTTTATATCATTCAGAAAATGCATGGCCACACAAATATTATTATTCTATCAACTTTCTAAGTTTATAAGAGCAATATTTTAAAATGTGTCCCTATTTTTGGGCCTTTGTACCCCCATTAGTTTAGGTCTTGTCCAGATTTCTTGCACTAAGAGGTTGAGAGGCATGGGTTAGAGCCTTCATCTACCATCACCTGCCAGTTTACAAAATGTTTATTAAGCAGGTTTCACTGCTTGAAGACATATCACAAGCTTCAAATAGGTGGCAATCACATGGCAGCTCAACATAGATGTGTATACCTCATTTCAGTAGGCAATACCAGAACATATGAACTAACCTTAGTAGAGTGCCTATGGGCATTACTGGGCCATGAGCACAAGCACCTTACAGTATGCCAATCTCAAAATAAATAGATCTAGTGTTCCCACCACTGTAAGAGAGATTACCTAATGTGTACACCTGGTCTTGCAGGTGTGCTTCATCAGTATGTTAATGAGGAAGTCTGTCAGGGGTAAATAGATATTTGTGAAGAGAACTGCAGCAGAAGTGCAAGATCATTGGACTGCAATCGGTAATAAATCAGTTTTCTTTTATATCAGTTCAACAACCAGAAGTTAATAAAATGATTTATTTTCAGTGCTTTATCTTTAGATAAAAGATGATAAGTTTAACATTTGTAGAGTTTTAATAGATTTAAAGTTATTTTTAAGAAAACAAGAATTTGGAGTTGATGTTCATGGACAGTGGTGCAGGGGCTGGACAGTAACAAGAATTTAGAAATAAAAGTATGTTTAATCCTTTTCTTCATCTGCAGTTAAAGAACTTTGAGAGCCTGGTAGAAAAAGTACTAAGGGTAGCTATTAAAACTAGCAAAACCTACCCCAATCTCCCTTTTCAAGAAACATGTTTACTGGATGAGTTAAGAAATAATAAATACATACAAATCATAAAACCTGATAAGGGGGGTGGGATAGTGCTTATGGATACCATGATTTAAGTTGCAAAAATGGAGATCCTGAATGACGACACTAAGTATTCCAGGGTATCGATTAATGAGATTAACATAGCACATTACAAAGTAGACTTTGTGCTAAAATAATTACTAGAAGAAGGTACAACAAACTTGGAGACATTCAAATATATATGGACTCATAAACCCTTGATACCATCCATATTTGGTATCTAGAAGGTACACAAATCCTTATGTGATCCTCCTTTCAGGCGCATAGTGACCGCAAATGGTTCCATGACTTACCCTATAACTAAGCTTTTTGACTTCAAACTAAAAAAAAGTCTGGATGTAGAAAAACAGTATACTGAAAGACTCCAGGAATCTTTAAGGGGTATTAAACTGAATTTGTACAAGAAAGAGCTGATTTTTTTTATGATAAACATTGTTTTCCTTTTTACCATAATACCTCACTCTACTGGTCTTTCACGGTTGGAAGAAGATTTAGTGGACTAGAAAGAGTTTTCTAATGATGATTTTAAGGTTTGTTTGGAATTAATGGAACTTGTGCTGTGTAATAATTTTTTATATTTTGAAGGGAAGTTTTTTTAAACAGGAAAGAGATGTAGCAATGGGGGCCTGTTGTGCCCCACCCTATGCAAGTATAGTGTTGTCCACTTGGGAACAGAAGTTTTTATGTAAGTCCATTTATGGTAAATTTTGCAATTATTATAAGAGATACCTGGATGACATTTGTATTTTTTAGGTAGGATCTGAAGACATGATGTACAAAATTCTTAATTATATTAACCAGATCAGAAACTTCCTTAAATTTACCTATAATATTAATAGGGACAGGATGGACTATTTAGATGTAACTACACAAAAGATGGATGACGTTCAGGGTTTTAAATCAAAGATTCACTGCAAAGACACATTCACCAACTCCTATTTATGCTTCACTAGTTCCCACCCTTAAAAACAAAAAAGGAGCATTGTTAAGGGACAGTACATCAGAGCGTCTAGGATGACTTCACAGGAGGATGATTTTTTAAATCATTTAAAGAGAAAATACAATGGGAATATGATGGATGAGATGATGAAAGAGGTGATGAATGAAAGGATGGGTAGATATAAATGTATTTTAGGGGTTGAAGAAAATGAGAAAAGGAACATGACCTTGGAGAAAAGTGCAGTAAATAATGACAGGAATTACAAAGGATTATATACTGTGTATTTTAACAGTGATACTGGAAATATTCAAAAAGTGATTAGTAATAATTGGATGAAGTTTGCCAGCTTCTCAGATTTAGAAACGATCTTTAAGGAACCACTTAGATTTGTTCTGAAAAAAGGAAAAAGACATTAAGGAAATGTTAGAAAACAATCTGAAAATGAGAAGAGGCCAGAAAAGACCTGGTGACTTTAAGTGTGGGGCATGTGGACAGTGCCCCTATATATCAAGAAAGGAATGTATTTATGTAAAGGCGAGGGATAGGTGGATAGAAACAACCACCTACTCAATTGTGACAGTGTAAGTCTAGTAAATTTAGTAGAGTGTAAGGGTTGTGATACTTTTTATGTTAGAAAAACTATATGTAAACCTAAAAAGAGAGTATACAAACACCTATATGATGTACAGAAGAAAGGTACAACAAATGCATTATATAAAAACACTTTAGAATGCAAACAGGCTGGTTTTATTTATTTTTTTGTCCTGGAAGAAATAGCTCAAGTCCCAAGAGGGGGATCATGGGAAACCAGAACAGAGCATAGGGAGGTCTATTGGCAGGTGGCGTTAGAAGCCAATAGACCACCGGGCTTAAATGAAAATATATCACTGGTTCCCATTTTAAAATTAAGAGCAGCTAGACTCTACGGCAATACTTTTATGGTTAGGTGACACATACATGCTCCCACAGCTTATGTACTTGAATATGTATGATATCAGTTCCTTGAGATACACAGACTACATATATAATCAACAGAAAATTTGTTCAGCACTTTAGCACAGATTTTTAAGGCATTACATAACTTATTTATACTTCAGACCACTAGATGGAACCAGAGTTCATGGAAACATTAGGTTAGGCCGCAACGCTAAATTTAATGAGATTTATACACATTTTTACAGGTTTTCACATTATTTATTTATTGCTTTTTATAGATTTTATTACATCAATTAAAGATGATTTATAATTTATTAACTAGTATTTTTGTATGACTATTTGCATCCTTTATCTCCATAGTGGGAACCTGGGTAGCTTGAGAATGCATTTTAAGATGAATTAATTGTTTTATTGGTTAATTGTTTTGGTGATGGGATTATAGTATTTAAGAACAGTATTTGTAATGGCTTTATATCTGAGGAAGTCCTGCTGTTTAGATGAGAAAAACATGGCAATTTTGTTACGCATTAATAAAGGATTGTTTTTACAATGTTATAGCTTCGGCAGTGGTGTCTCCTTTCATCTGGTGACTCCGAGTGCCCTCTTTTACAGTTTTAGTGATTGCTGCTGGGTACAGTCTTTCGACACTTTGTTCCTTTCGTTCCTTCTTGAGATTTTTTATGTAATACTGTATTCAATACAATATACAAACAAACCGGCGACCAAGTAGTGGTGCTGTGCAACTATACTAAATAACAAGCATGTAAATGAAACCAAGCACTGAACCGACATGGTCACAGAGTATAGATTTATTGAAAGCAAGCACTTTTACAATACACAGATTAATGGTTAAATGTCCTATGAGTTTTAGTGTATGCTCAGTCTGAAGAAGCAATCTATGTATCGTGATAACTCTCAATAAATCTATACTCTGTGACCATGTTGGTTCAGTGCTTGGTTTCATTTGCGTACTGTATTGCATACGCTGACACATTAGATGCCTACCAGCATCATTATGTATGGTAAATGAAGAGCTGAAGTAATGGAATTTTGCAGTGTTATTTATCTTTGTTATATACCTGCAGAAGATTATATCCACTGACAAACAAGGAATGAGGGACTATTTCTCCATATTAGCCAAAATACGGTGTAGTGCATTTAGAAGGCCTGTCAGTCAGGGATATGGCCTGTATCCAGGAGACTGTGGGACGTAAAAGAAGATAGTCTGAAGTAAGGCCAAAGACACATTGAAGGATGATCTCAGCCCTCAGTGAGACTGAAGATAACTTCAGATATTTCCTTCTACGAGTTCACTGAAGCCACAATTAATAAAAGCTTCAACACACACTAAAAGTCAAAACTACCAGCCCTTCCAGTGAATCATTCAATTGGAATTCAGTGAATCAATCATGAATGCCAACAAAGTATTTGATAAACTTTTTGTTAAAATAACAAAAGTACATAGATACTACTACAAGTGCAGCCAGACTTCATGTTTCCACAACCTTTTCAACACTATCCCTTCAATAACTTTTTGTACTTCTTGTTTATCTATGATAGCTCTTCAGTTATAACTCCTGTCCCTGCAACTCTTTCCTGTCCACTAATCTCACACATCATCACCAACACAAACACTCCCCCATCTTTCACTATCTTACTGCTTAATACAATATTCAACTCTTGCTACCACTAAGCTCCTTTTAGCTTTCCCCTCTATTTCGGACTTGACTCTATAATATTTTTCCCTGTCTATACTCCTTTGTCCCAATAAGTAACTTCACAAAACATTTCAGTTTTCATGCATCATAGAGATGTTTCTCTAAGCTACTATACTGTAATGTTTGTTAGAGCAGAGAAATATTTCTTTATGTGCATCCCTGTCTTTGTTACAACCATGTCTCCTCAGAAAATGGGCAAAGCCCAATAGGGCTAACTAAGTTATTCAATTGTAAATAAAATAAAAAAAGAATGAATGAATGAACGGTTTAAGTTCTGCTATTTAATTTTGAAATTTATTATCTGAGAGTAACTCAAAAATCTGTCATGATTATATATTGCGGTGACAAGTTTATTTTAGTAAAGCCATGATATTTAATTTACAAATGCAGCCTTTTGTTTCTTGTGAAAGGCAAAGATTTGTAACACATATGCTTTATTCAGAAAAACAAAATAAATTATAACATGTTGATGGAAAATGCACAGTATTTGAATGAAATTCCATAGTATGTGTCTTGGGGTTGGCTCAGTATATCAGTTTATAGCTCTATCTATCTATCTATCTATCTATCTATCTATCTATCTATCTATCTATCTATCTATCTATTTATCTATCTATCTATCTGTCTATCTATCTATCTATCTGTCTAACTCTCTATCTATCTATCTACACCTATCCATCCATCTATATATCTATACATCTATATCTATATCGATATCTGTATAGATATAGACATATATTTATTAATGCTTGCTGATATTCTTAGAAATATAGCTAAACAAAATTAACAGTTTAATAAATTCATTTTCCACTGAAGAAGAAATAAAGAGGAAAACCTGCTGCCGGGAAGGGAACCAAGATTTTTTAATGAGCTTTAATCTTGAGCAGTAGTTTATATGATTACATCCTTACTGTTGAGAACAAACTCATCACCCCCCACCTGTTTCTTTTAATCTCTCTCCAATGTTGCTTAGAAAGTATGCACCCATGGAGGTATTTTCTATTAGAATAGAGTGTGGGGGAAATCATGTCCAACGTTCGATTGGGGTATACATAAATCTCTGAGAAAAACATTTTTGAGCGTATGTACAAGGGGCAAACTCGACAACATGGGAGCTTAATGAATGTTTTCCTTAATGTTTAAGACCAAATCCAACATAAACTTTATTGTACACACTACCGGTACTTGGTTTTCAAGAAGGTATCACTAGTTCTACCGGATATCAGTCACAGTTCTATTTTTTAAGTCTGTTTTACACACCTAATTCTGCTTGTGTACTATTTGTGTGGCAAGTAATCCATTCTGTGTTTTAACTGTTGGAAATATTATGTTAAAATGGCTGCAACAAAGACGGAACAAATGCAAACTGCACAGATAAAAAAACTTGCATGAAAATCTTTATTAAACTGTAGATGCAAAAGTTTGTATTAAAAAAAAATAAATGTACAAGGGTGTTATTTCAGACTGCTATGGTAAACTTTATATGCCATTACTTAACAACCAAATTTCTAATAGCAATCTCTTTATGCCTGTTTGATTTTACAGTTCTGTCAAACTCTTCTGACATTTTGTAGCACATGTGACCTATTTCCCTTAATTTAAAATAATGTCAATGTACAGGATATTAAAATGATATTTAAAGAAAATCAATTATTGAACATTTTCTAATTGTAAGACATAGCAACGCTAATATTCTGCATTTAGATAACTGCATGACTTTATGTTAGTTGCCTCTTATTCATCAGGTGACTGTTCTTTTTAATTACTTTTATAAATAACTTCCTTTTTTTTGTCTTGTATATTGATCCCTGTATCCTCCTGGCTATTTAGCTGTAAGTGAATTGTTACACTAATTGGGTCAAGGGCAGCATTTCTCTTTATATGAGACATACTGTCCTGTTGTTCTTCCTTCCTGTCTTGCTGTAAATGTGGCCTTGCACACTGATCCTGCTTTCCATAGGACCAGTGTGAGAGAACAGGTTGCCATGGATATAGAGAATAGAAGCCAATGAACAAACTGAAAGGTACTGGGTTTAAACATCTGCAGCAATAGCTGAAAGCATACTGCTTGCTTTATACAGTATTTGCCTAACTGAAAACTGCAGGGTCTGAATGCGTCCTTTACAAAATAATTAAATGTTATATTCTTACATATTAATAATTTAAATATGTTAATCTTTTTGTGAAGTAAAAAATGTTAAGTAATGAGCAAAATCTTTATAAGTGCACATTGCAACTTGTAATAGTAGCAAAGTAGTTGTAATGCTTCTTTTAAAGTTTAGTACTGAACGCAACATGTAGAATGATGTTATTGTTCATGAATATTTGTGCTAATAAGAGATTACTTCTTTGCTGTGCAAATATGGTGTCCAATATTTATATTTCTAGTTTTATCGGTATAAGAAAAATTAACTGAAAATTATTGTTCTCAATGCTAATTTGTTTCCGTTAACCTAATTATGTTTCAGTATGACAGACATTTGTCTTCAGAGAATAAACATCTATAAAATTAAACAGCTAATGGGTACTTTTCATACTATATTACATTTTAATTGAGTAAAGCAGTGTTAATATTTTAAATTGGCTATACAGTACAAAATGATGCATGACAATGACATTTTGCAAAAGCACAGTGTTTCTTATCCCATTATTAATACACTACATTTGCTCATCTATTAATAGATGATAGCAACATTGTTTGCTCACACGTGTGCTTCCTATTTACTGTTGGCCAACTTGCCAGCTGACACAGCTGTTATCCAGGCAGCCATCAGGGCATTATACTTTACAGCCTACAAACACCTCTGTAGCCACCTAATTAACAAGCAAACAATGGGCAAAGTGAATGTAAGTAACTCACAAAAGCAACATAAGTTCTAAATGGACCTAATTTCTTTATAATATGGAAGCATCAAAGCAGACCTCCAGCAGGATTACAGTGAAATCTCCGGCAGGGTTATAATGAGGCAATCCATATCCTGAAACAAGCACTCAACTATCACCCATCGAAAAAGGCAAGCCATATTTGTCTAATCACTTCTTTACCTTCCAAACCAGTTTGTTCACTACCCAGGCCTTTAGTTGAGCCCAGGGTTTCATATGACTATGCAACATAGCTGCCCTTCTTTTTGAAAATTTTCAGGAGGTTGCATACTCATGCAGAGAATCATTCAGGATATGGCAAGCCATACCCAAAATATTTAGAAATAAAGAATTATGAGTCAAAAGTAGTTTTATTTTTCAGAAATGAACCCACTTCCAGAGCAAACCCAATACTCAGCAATCTGCTGTTTGTCACAAATGTCTATTCATGCTTAATTCTTTTTATGTGTGTGTTTATCTATTTATGAATTTACATATACAAATTCTTTGTTAATTGCTAAGTGAACCAGTCTATCAAACATTTCAGCAAAAGCTTGTGCCACAATATCACAGGTAAATTCATTGTGTATGGACAGTTTCCATTAGATTGCTAATTTTCTTTCATTTAATTATTTATTTTTTGAAACTAGAGTGCCCAGAGAAAACATACACAGACATGGAGAGAATATCTTTAAAGTTTCCCAGAAGATTTTGAATTTGTTTAGCCTTTTTTTTTTTGCTATGAAATGTTTGATTAAGGCACACAGTATAATTATGACATGCTTGCATAACCCTGTGAGATATTTAGGGGTTATATGTGGAATTGTAGTTTCCCATAAGAAGGTAGTCATTTTTATCCCATCTTTTCAAGTTTTACTCTAAGAGAGCACCATAAATTGTATACTGTTTTACAACTCCAGAAAATATTAAGTAGATCTGCATTAACTAGAAGGCAAAAGGGGCAGGATAGCATTTTCTTGTATCCAAATTTATTTAGAACAGCAGGAGTATGGTATGAGTTATTATTTATCATGAGCTGCGTTTAGATTAGAGTTTTAAATGTGGTTAGTTTTAAAGTGTTTTTATAGCTTCATATTTTTGCTCTAATGAGATATTCTTATCTATGTCCTCCCAGTATTTGGAGTACAGGATTGAAGACTGGTATTTGATTTGTGAAATTAGTTAATAAACATAAGAGACCATTTTGGATTTATAGGACAGGGTGTTCATAATTGTTTGAATTGTTTTAGTCTCTTGTTCTTCTTTTTTTATATTGAAGTATTTCATTTTTATTAATGATTTAAATTGTCTAAGTGTAGGGTCACAATTGACTGATGTGCCTAGGTGGGTTCTTAGTTCATCCATGTTAAGGTTATAGAGATGGTATAATTGCCAAAGTGTAATATTTTTAACTTGTGGATATTTGCTGAGGTCTATCATTTTACTGTTGATTTTTAAGTTAGGATTGAGATGTATGGGTTGTTGGAATTCCAGTGTGTTTTCAAGATGTAGGGATGAGATTACATTTTGGAAAGTAAATATTTTTTGTTTTTTATCATGGGATGGATTTTGGTTATGAGGTTGTTATTAGGATGTAAGAAGGGTATGGCCTTGGGATTGGTTGTTATAGATTTTATTTGGTTATGCCATATTTTGACCCAGGTTGGAGACCATGTTTGTTCAGTTGTGTCATAATTAGAAATTTGAATGAGGTGATTCACATTAATGATGGAGTGGTATCATTTGAAATCTGGGAGTCTCAGTCCTCCTTTGTTTTTGGAAGAATTAATTTTGTATACTTGATTTTTGTTGTCTTTTGGAACCAAATAAATTTAGATAGGACTATTTCCATTTTATAGAAGAAATTTTTAGGGATATTTAAGTTAATGGAATTTAGGTGGCATAGAATTCTAGGTAAGACATTCATCTTGATAATAGCTACTTTTGACAAGGGTGATAAATTTACATTCTTCCATCTTGATAAGTCTAATTTAATTTGTTCCCATGTTTTTTGAAGATTTGTCTTCATTAATTCCTTGTGGGTATGAACAAAATTTATACTCAGATATTTTAGCTTGTACATAATTGGAAATTTGATAGTGAGAAAGTATGATTCATTGTGATTATATATGTTGATGGGAAATATGAAGGATTTTAAGGTGTTTATTTGATAATTAGTTATACAAGAGAAGTAATTTAGTGAGTTGACTATTTTGTGTAGGTCCATATTAGGTAATTCAAAACAGATATTTAGATCACCTGCAAAGGCTGTGTATTTTAATTCAGTATTATATATTATTGGAATGTGATGATAGACATTTTGGGTGATGAGAAATAGGAGAGGTTCTAGATGGAGGTTAAAGAGATAAGGTGAAAGGGAACATCTCTGTTTGGTTCCATTTGAGATTTTGATGAGTTGAGAGATGTTTTTTGTTAATGTTTAATGTTGTGGAGGTGTTTTTATATATTGTTTTTATGATATCTATGAATAATTATGGGAAGTTAAAATATGGCATGGTTTGGAATAAGAAATTAAGATCTACATTTTCAAAAGCTTTACTGGCATCAACAGTTAGGGCATATCTGGGATGTTTATCTTTTGCTAATAATATCATAGTCGTGTCTAGGGTAAGAGTATTATCACACACCTGTCATTGTTGCATGAACCCTAGTTGTTCAGGGGAGATTATAAAGAATATTACTTTTTTCATCTGATGTGACAATGTAGAAGTTAGTATTTTAATGTCCAAGTTAATGAGAGCTATGGGATTATAGTTAAGTGGATTAGTTTTTTCAGAGTGGGGTTTAAGTATCAAAATCATTTTTGAGTTGTTTATGTATCTGTCTGGAATACCATGGAGTATAATGTAGTTGTAAATTTTAAGCAGAATTTTGGATAATTGGGAGTTGAATTTCTGGTAGAATTCAGCAATTAATCCATCTGGGGCAGGGGCTTTGTTAATTTTTAATTTACCGATTGCCTGATTTCATCTGTTGTGAGGGGCCTTGCTAGGAAGTTGTTTTGTTCTTCACTTAAATAAGGAAACTTTAAATTATTTAAGAATTCATTATAGACTACCAGTTGTATTTGTTTTTGAGAGTTTTAGATATTATTGTAGATGTCTACAAATGAGTTAATAATATCAGAATTCTTATTGATCATTTTATCTTTATAATATATTTTTGATATATTTGGAGGCCCATTTTTAAGGTTTATAAGTCTGTCCAGGGATCTGGAAGGGATCTGAGCTCATTCTGAGTATTTGTAAATAACTTTTAGTTCAGCAAGTGATTCTTTTTGCAGATGAAGTTTGTATATTTTCTTTTGAAGATTCTGCATATTCTCTATTAAGTCAAGGGACTATTCATTCAGAGTTTTAGTTCTACTTCTTTCAGCTGTTTTTCTAATGATTGTTTTTCTTTGTGTTCATGTTTTTTATAGATAGATGCTTTCTGGATGGGTCTATATTAGCGTATCAAATGGACTAAATAGCAAAAGCTATTTAGTCGATCTGATACTGTCGAAATGGCAAAATAGCAAAGACATGGAACATCAAATATTTTCCCAGGGAAAAATTTGGTGGGCCATCTTCAGGACTTTGCCATTTCCTCCAATCTTAGAGTTTATATTTATGTAGGGGTGTGTGTTTTTATTATTTTTATTATTTTTTTTTGTGGAGCAGCAAATATTTTCCCTGGGACATAATTTGCTGTTCTGTGTGTTCAATATTTTGTGGTTTAGACATTATCGGTATGATGAAATAGCATTCGCTATTTTAATCGTACAATAATGTAATATAGACGCTTCTGGATGAGTAAGCCTCTAATAGTAGTTTTGGTCACAACCCACTGGATATAAAAAAAGCATATCATTAGTAGTTAAATCGTGTTCTTACTGAGATAGAATTGATTTGATGTCTTTTATTACTTCATCTCTTTTAACAGATTGACATTTAATGACCAATTCGCTGTACCACCTCTAATTGTTCTATCATACGATGGATTAAGAGTAAGTGAAATTTTTGAGTGGTCTGAAATTGATCTGACATCTTTTTTCATAGTTTAGAATTTGGGACAATAAAGATTCAGAAACTAAGAAGAAATCAATTCTGGACCATGCCTTATGTGAAGCAGAGAAATATGTGCATTTGTTGGATGGTTCATCATGTTGCTGAAGTTTATAGGGGTCAATTAGGTTAAAGTTGTTTATTAATTCCTCTAGTGCTTAAGTCGTTTGGGGTAATTGTTTTCTAGTTTTATTTGTACTATCTTTGCAGGGGCTAATAAGGATATTCCAATCCCCGCCTATGATGTAGTAATAATTGAAGAACTGGAGTAGTATATTGTAAATGTCATAGATAAATTGTTGATTGAAGCAAGGGCCATATATGTTAAGGAATAATATAGGTTTATTTAATTGGGGAAAGGACCAAGTAAAAAAACACCAACAACTGTCTGTGTCAGTTTTGGAATTTATGACTTCTCCTGGGAAATATTTCTTAATTATGATGGTAGTACCTTGAAGGCTGTGTTGTTGCCTGCTGATATAATTTGCTTGATCAAGTTTCTCGATCTTTGTCCCATTAGTCATTTAAGTGGGTTTCTTGAGGAAAGACAATATTTGATTTATTGTGGTATATTAGATGTACTATTAAATTATTTTTCTTTTTATCTTGAAGACCATTTATATTCCAGAAAACAATTATAATCATAATGCATTGGTTTAGTTACATGACTATTTTTAAGTGTATTTGGCTTAGAAAATTGTATACTTGTAGGATGGATATTATTAAGTATGACATTGTATTTTGTGTGGCATCCATTTCAGGTATAACTACCTCTGTGCCTAACCACCTATCTCCCTAAAATGTAGTGGGGGGGTTTTATGTAAGTGAATAGATTATTAAGATATATTAGCCTTGTAAGGATTTAAAATGTAGCAAGGAGGTAAAAATCAACAATACTAAATAGTTTCAAGTATCAGCAATCATTATTGACTCATACCGCTGGCTACCCCTTTAGTATGAGTTACCTACAATAAGATAAGAACATTTTATTACAATCTTATACTAGTATATCATGCAATAACGGAAATAACCATAACAATATTCTACAACTATAACATTATTCTATGTCTAGAGGAATGCAGAAATTATCAATATAATATGATATGGTAAGATATAATATTATAATTAGTTTTACACAATATCCTGGCGAAAAATCAAAAAGAAAAACCTTTTCCTGAAGTGAATTGTGTTTACAATTGTAGTTTGTGGATAAGTTACTAAAGTAGCATTCCTCTAGCAGTTCAATAGTAGGAAAAAGACATACTATCTGGTAAAAGTCAGAGTGTAACAGATAATGATGTTCTCAAACATAACAGATTCATATTTCTTAGTGTTCAAAAATGTAAGTTAATATAAAACTGGGGGTTCTATTAAAGTGAGATATTTGGGCTAACATTTGAGAATTTCCTAAAAGACCTTTATTCCAGATTCCTGTTGATAGAATTAAGTACTCTGTGTACAAGCACTTAAGATAGATAAAATAAGATTAAATAAATTAAATCAAGCAGTACTAACACTGCATTTGGGGAAACAGTTGCTTTACACAGGGAGAAGAAATATCAAAAGTGCATGTGCCCTTACAACATACACAGGTGATAAAAGCATAGCAGCTGAGGAAAAAAAAAATTCCATGACGGTCACCGATTGTTAGACATGTACTTGCAGCTGATCCGTTAATCAAAAAGTATATCTGCTTAAAAATACCTTCATCATACAACTAAAATTAAATTAAATGCATATATCAGTTTGAAAATATCGATATATAAACTCAGCCAGCACTATTTTCAGTGCTCTTCACTGCATTACAACTACTTACAGATCTGTTCCTGTCATGGAAACACCAACCACATGGTACAATTCCCCTTCCAAAGATAGAGATCTACAATAAAAAAAGAAATGAAAAATCATCTAAAATGACTAACCAACTAGAACAAATGGAGGCTTAAACTGCCAAAGCTAAACTTTCATCAGTAGCCTCCCCAAAAAAAGATACAACCACTAAAAGGCAAATAAACTACAAAACTACAGCAAGATGTTAATAAACCCACTCTAAGGTCAAAAGCAGAATCACCGTTTTTCACTGACAATCTAAAAATTGCCTTGCAACCTCTTCAAAATGAAATTCAAAGCTTCTCAGAAAAACTAAATATGTTTAGGAATAACCTAGAATACCTAGTTACAAGATTAGACCAAAATGAAGCCAGAAGTTTTGAAGACGAGTCAAAAATAAGCACTATCCAGAATAAAATTAAAACTACAGACAAAGCCATTGATGAGATCCAACAGAAACTAGTCGGAGAAATAATATAATAATATGTGAAATACCAGAGAAATTTGACCATACACAACTAATAACCACATTAAAAGAAATCTTGGACACTCTGCTAGGCAACAAAAACTTATCAAAAGAAACTGTCATTGAAAGAGCTTACCGGTCTATCCGTAAAACGCCAGACTCAGCTATACCACGCCAAATATATGTTAAAATTCGTAGTGCTTCTCATGTTACTGAATTTTAATGGCTGCCAAGCAAAAGAAAAGCTTAACCTGGAGAGGGCACAAAATCACAATATCACAGGAACTCTCACTTCCCATTAAACAGCAAAGGCAGGCCTTAGCTCTTTAATGAAGTTTGGTAACAAACCAAATTGTCTTCAGGAAGGGATTAGATAAATATACTAGTGGGAGTTAAAGGGTTTGGGAATGGAGAGGGTTGAATAGATGGAGGTACATTTTGGAGGAAATGAGGTAAGGGTGGGGAGGGGCTTAAGGAGTGTAGACAAGTGTAGCTGGGTAAGTAATCACATTTTGGTGTGAACTTGCTAAGGCAAGCTTACATCCCAGACGACCTGAGGTATTTTGGGAGAACAGGTAGGCTTTGGGTAAGGACAGAGAATTGTGAGTGATTTATTATTAATTTTGCTTTTTTCTTGTGTGTGTCTGACTGGAGGGGTGGCTGCTTATAGTGAGTAGGGTGTGGGTTGGTGGTACAGTTTTAGTGAGGTGTTAATAGAGGGTTCTGTGAGGAAGTGCAGCTTCAGTGAGACATCATGTTGACTGTGGCCTCAAGCTTTAGTTGGGGGGTTGTGGGTTTAATGCCTTGTAGTTGGGCCTCGCATGGCTTGTGGGGTTTTTTGTTCTGTGCATGGCCGTCTTGGGTTGGTGTGACACATTGGTAAGGAAGATCATCAGTCACATTGGTGATGGTGGGCTGTTCTTGGTTTGGGCAGTAAAAGGTTCGTGTGAGGTGAGAATCGCTTTTTCACCTACAGATGCATGTCTGGGGCTGAGAAATGCACCCGGGTTTGGCCTTAGTACAATATCTCAATCTAGTGGCAGGCTTTGTTGTCCAGATTTCTCAAGAGTGCCCAGACTTGCTTTGCCTATCCTTTTATTCCTGAACTCCATCAGTGCATCCGTTCTTATAAAAAAAAAAAAAAAAAAAAAAATTGTTAAGCATCCCTCACGGCTGTGCAGATTTAATGGTAAGGCCAGGCCATGAAGTATAGTAACTGCATTAATTTAGAGTAGGAAGTTGTTGTCTGGTATAGTTTACAGCTGGGCATTAATGTTAGTATACCTTTTTGTTTCACGATTATTACAGTTGTTACATTCAAGGATTAACATGTTGGTTATTTCAAGTTACGGAAATGTTGTTGGTCACGAGTTGCTCCATACTTCAACATTACTTAACAAATTGTAAAATTAGTAATCTGTGTTATTTACTAGTTTGGGGGTCAATAACCTGTAACCACAATTGGTGTAATAACTGCAGGTGGTGCACTTTTTGACAATGGTGATTGCTTACTGTACAGTGTCGGTTATTTTGTTAAGCACGTGCAGTAACTTTGCAGTGGATGGTTGATGTCAGAGGATGTTAATGTAAAACATGCGGTTGTAGAGGAATTTAGGTTGGCACCTCTTCCACAGTCAACACTACTTAATAGTGTTTTCATGCGTAAGCCACATGATTGTGGAGGCATTAGAAATTTGAATTACGTGGACTGCTTGCACCGTACTTGCCTTTCGTACTGGTAGTACAAAGTAAAAGTTTTTACGCTAGTAAGCAGACAGTATAGAACTTCCCAGAAATGGACGCAGTTTAGCCTGAGGGACTGGTAGATAAGCTAATAGAAGGAATCAACTTGTGAAGTCATAATATACAGAATCCCCATTGAGTCATCTGTTTGTAATCCAGTTGGGGGGTTGAGTTGTCAGGGCAGCAGCATCAGCATGCAGTGGTGGTGAGGGTGTTGTAAGGAGCTTTCAGCATTCAGGGAGGTTGAGAGAACCACAAATAATTTTATTTATTTATTTTTATTCTTTTTGCGCTGGCTTTAGGCTGGTAGTGTGAGGCATGCTTGAGGTAATGGTGTAGTCCGCGCATGCGTGGGGTTGCTGACTCTGGTCTCATTTAACAATTTCCTTTTGCTACCTTTTTGTTCACCTTTTTTTCTGTAAAGCCAAAGTGGATACGAAATGGCCTGAGGCTATGATCAATGCTGGAAGTTATTTTGTTATTGTTGTGTGGATGAGAAATTAACCCCTTTCTCTGTGTTTTTGGAGTGTCAAGTGATGACATCTTTCTGCGTGTCATTCAGTGTGATTGTCTAACTGACTAGATAAGTGTGCACTTTGTGTTGTCGTTTACTTTCCAGTCATACAAGGTAGTTAATGATGCTATTTTACAGCTCATTGATGGTAATGATACTGCTAAAACTATTTGTAGGAGTAGCATTAGTGATTTACATAAACCTTACATTAATTACAGTTACAACTCTTAGTAAGATATTTTGAATTATCTATACAAACGTATCTCATCCCTTTGGAGTTTTAGCTTAGAAATGGATATCAATTCACACGGGCTTATTCTGGCGATGCCTCAGGTTACAGCACTACTAGTTTAAAAGTCTCCCTGATTATCCCTTGCTATTTAGGAGTTGTCACTGATTCTGTTGCCTTTTCCCTGGATTAGTTTCAAGCTAGACATGCAACTGTTGGTACATTCTTCTTAATTAGTCTGTTATTTATAAGATGTTGATTATTCTGACATGTTACTGGAATAGTGCTAACTGCTATGGGCAGCAGGTGAGTTCCTTTCTTGTTGCCAGCCAGGAGAAGGTTGGGTTGTGGTTCAGGGTATATCGTGGGATGTGAGTTTGAAGTTAATGGTGGATAGTTGAGTGAGAGAGACAGCAAGGTAGTTGGTATGAAGAGCTTGTTTTGTTGGTTGGTTTTCTGATGTGAAGGAGGGCTTCATGGGCTATGAGGCTCTCCAAGCAATGGTCATTGCACATGCGCAATGCAGCAGTGACAGCTCGGGGGGGGGGGTGTAGTTGAGGCATATGTCTTGCTTAATTCAATGGTACAGTTCTGGTTATGCTTTTGTTTAGATTTAAGTCAGTGGCATGTGTGCTGGCTTGCGGAGTAGTTGAAATTTAGGAAGCAGCAATTTTTGAAGGTTTAGGAACAGTCATGGATGTTCTTTGCTGCACATGAATGGTTACAGCTGAGCTGCTTTGCTGTTGATGGAGGAGGATGTGTGTTGGGGAATTTGCTGTGTTAAATATATTGTTGTTGCAGACTTCATATCCTTCAGAAAATGCATGCTAACAGAACTCTTGTTTAAAAACGGTTTAACTTCTAACACTTAACATGGAGGTTTTGAGGTATGGTTAGCATGCACTTTTTGCTATTTGCATTATAGGTCAGTGCTTCTGCCCAGCTGTGGTATAATGGCCAGACTTTATCTCTTTAGGTTAGCTGTGTTGACTGTGGAGGGATTTTGCTCTAGAGTTCCCAGCACACCTCTCAACTGTCCAGAGATTGCCTCATGTTTGGTCTGTTTCCCAAAATTTGTGGGTTTTGGCAAATCATTGGGATGAGCTGATTAAAGTCGGTGAATAGTAACATGCATGTGAGTTATGATCATGTTCATCAGAGTGGAGTAACAAGGTTACAGAGGGCAACTGATAATGAGCAATGGTTCATAGCATGAAGGAAGTGGAGTGAATGGGAAGGTATTATTTTGGAGTGGATGTGCTGGTGTGACACAGTGGGCTTTCAGGTGATCTACTTTATTTAGGTTCATTAAGGTACATCTCCGTACTTGTATCACAGGGTTTTTCGCAAACCTATCCCACCAGCATGTTATGTTCAGTGTGATGACAAAGGTTTAGATCCTTGGAGTGTGTGGCTTTTGAAGGACTGGGATTTCTTTAAGTGTAACGTGTCCAACAGCTCCGGTGGTCTGGAATCGCAAAGTTACCTGGGTTGAGGATAGGGATAGGTCCCTGCAAGTGTGGGGTTTACTTTAAATATACTCCACTGGTAGTAAAATTATCTTGGGTATTTAATAGGGTCATAGGAAGCATTGCTTCAGTTATGGCTGCATGGTCATGGAGGGGAGTGTGGGTGGTACATTCCTTCCCAGGTTGGCAAGATAGATTGCCCTTGACGTTTTGGAATATGTTATGCATTTTGGATGTTTTACATGTCTTTTTCTTTCTTGCAGATGGGGACTTGGAATGTGGTGGCTGCAATTGGAATATGTGGGTATAAGGTGGAGCCTTATCTTTCCTATTAGAGGGTTTAATTTTGTCCTTTTCTTTGTAGATGGTGGTGGGCCGAGTTCCAGTGGTGAGATACATTGAATTCACAGATAATCATGCTTTGGTGTCGATTAAGCGGTGGGGCCATTGGATCTTAATGAGGTCACAGACTAATTGGTGGCTTGAAAGAGAAGGAGTTCAGAAAGGTGGCATTTTCCTCGGAGATGAAACTGCTCAATTCTGCTTTGCTGTTGTCCAGTACCACTTCCAGGTTTGAAAGTGTTTTGTGGTCAACAATGTAATTATGTTTTGGGCTGGTAGGAGTGTTTTGGTACACACAGGAGATGAGTGTGGGTAGGACATATGGAAAATTGTGGGTGGGTATACCCTATATATAAAAAAAAAAAAAAAATTTAGATAAGACATCATTGCTGGTTTTGTTGAAGATATAGGTTATTCTTGTAAACTTATCTGATGAGGAAACATTGGAATGGGAAGTTTAGAACAAGCAGCAGAGTAAGGGGCATGTAGCTGTTGGGTTTTTGAGATCACATGCTGTCCAGCTGCTGGAATAATTCTTGGGTGATATAATTTAAGGGAGTTATGGTATGTTTGTCAGAAAGATTAGGGTTTATTTCAATTTAATACACTAGTGGTATGGTTGGTATGGTTGTGCTGCTAAAATGCCATGCTGGTCGGTTAATTGTTAACTGCTTATCATGGGATAAAGGGTGTGAGGGCAGGATTGCTATTAGATTAAAGTTTAAAAGGGTTGGGGTAGTTTGAGTAAGAACAGACTCGGTAAAGGTTACAGTTTTGTTGGGTCGTGTTTAGTTTTGAATGTGAGGGTCAACAAAGGCTAGGATGGTCATTAGGTGCTATGTTTGTTTGGTTAGTTTGGGGGATTGGCAGGATAGTCAGGACTTGATATAGGGCTGCTGCTGGGATGATGGTAAGTAGTTGCCTTTCCATTGGTTCCATGTGGTTTTGGGTCTAAGATTTTTGGTGTTGCCTAAGATGGATAAGGTCCTGGGGGCTCCTTGCGCAGTTAATGCTGGTAGTTGGTAATGAATGAGAAGTTAATATATAGGAGTTATGCAAAGATATGGTTATTACTTTAGTATTGGGAAAGGGATTTTGACTTAACTGTTGGTCAAGTGATGGTTTTGCTGTTGATAGGATAGGGCTTTTGAGGGTCGACAGGGATCCAGGGGGTTTATAGAAGAGGGGTACACTGAATGATGTTTGACTGAGTCACCTCTTCCCCTTGGGTATGGGGGTTAGGTGGTTGACATTCTGGTAGGGAGAGGGGGAACAGCCTGGTCAGGCCGGTTGGTGGAGAAGAGGGGCAGGCTTGCCCTCTTCTGTTCCCCCTCTGGTGTTTGGATGTTCATTTCAAGGGTTTGGGAAAGGAAAGTGAGCAGCTGGAGGCTGCATGTTAAATAAGTGGAGGTAAAGGATGCTGCTTATGTGGTGGAAGGTAATTCAATAAATGGTGTATGAAGTGAGTCTTGGACGCTGCTTCATAAGGAAAGGTTGGATGGATGGGTAATTCAATAAATGGGATATGAAGTGAGTCTTGGACGTTGCTTCAGAAGTAAAGTAAGTGAGTAGAGGCATGGGCACTGCTTACAGGGGGCAGGATGAGTAGGTCATGCTGTTCTGATTAACATTACATGGATGTTTATGCTGTGATTAAAGCAAATGTACTGTGCTCAGTTGTGATTAATAAATGTGGGTTATCAAAGCTATGTTATGGAAGTTTAATAAAGGTCGTCAAATGTCATTCAGTGTGATGTGTTTGTTGAAGGGGACCGGGGCAACCGTTCTTACCTAATCAACCAAAAAAAAATCAGATTTCAAATGAAATATCCTGCAACATTAACCTTCCAATACAAAGATTTAACATACCAAATCTCAACTGTTGAAGAAGATAAAACAGCATTTGATAAAGCTTTCAAGGAACTCCCCAATCCATAAAAGGAACATGAAAATGAAGAAAAAAACAAAATAAAAAGAAGAAGAGAAAAGCCGAACCAACCAACTGGATTAAAAACTTCAATTTACTAAAGAGAAGAGTCCGAACTCTTACATAAAATAAAATCAAACATGAATCAACATTATGACCAATCATTTATATGTGGCACTACAAAGCAACCTAAAATAAAAATAATCCAACAAGTCACGACCAGATGGGAGCAGTAAAAGTACTCTCCGGCATACCTCTCAACTGTTCCAAATTACTCAGTTTTTACCGAGTTTTGGGGTCCAAAAATGGGGTGTCATGATTCCCGATTGGCACCCCTTCATTTACGATTTTTTTCTTTATGTTTTATATTTTTTTATTTTTCCCCGCTTTGTCAGCTAACATCATCGCACACACGATGACATCAGCTCTGATAGGGCTACCAGCCTGTCTGAATTGAGCTCGCATGCGTAGGCAAATGGTTTTGTGAGCAGGAATGGCTTGATTGTATCGCTAGCAGCTGGATTTTATTTATTTTAGAAGCTCCTGCCTGCTTTATTTTTACACAGATGTATTATCGCTCGTTGGTCTGCAAATGTTGAAGTAAGTACAGAGAGTGTGTGTGTGGCTCTAATTCAACAGTTGCTGCATTTTTAAGTCCACCGGTCCACACTGTCTATGGCATTCAATTTAGTTTTAGTTCACTTGTGCATTTTTAAGTCCACTGTCTGCTGGCAGAGCGAGAGATACTGTGTGCACGTTACAGAACTGTGTATTTGACCTGCATTTACCGTACTGTTTCTTTCATTGTGTGTGTAATATGAAATAACAGTTACAGAACACTGCTGCTGAGCTTTGTTTGGCACCAGCGTGCTCTGCTGCTTACTCTTAATGTGGTGAAAATATATGTTGTTTAAACGTTATATCGTGCTTTCTAATGTCATTATGTCTGCCATTATGACCCACTTCTCTGGGACATTTTTTCTTCCCCTTTTCTGACTTGGTGAAAAGTGATGAAAGAAACTGGCTTGTTTATTGTTGCTTGCTGGGATTAAGTAATAGTTTTATTTCGCAAGTTATCTACAGGAGGGGTGGACAGATGAGAACTAAAGCCTGAATATGAATACTGAGCTTCTAGCCTGAACATGAATACTAAGCTGCTAGCCTGCTATGCATTCCTTTCTTTTCAGGCAAAGCAAACTTATTTTCCATACTGCTGCTGCTGCATTCTGTATGTGCTGCCAAAGCAAGCACTGAACTGGGGATGGGCTGTGGCCCTTTTATTTGTGTGTCCTTAGATTGCTTGTATGCAAGTTTCAGTTCGGGAGTTATATGCAAAGAGTTCTGAAACTTTGTTTTTAGCTTGTGTGCTGCTCCCATTTTCAGTGTTGCATTCTGTGGTTACATATACACATTTCTGTTGTGTGATTTGCACTGGTTTTAAAGCAGTTACTTCAATAAACAAGCTGGCACTTTATGATGACTTCTGTTTATAATATTCAGTGGTGCTGGCTATTAGAAATGCAAGCATAATTAGTCTTGATACATAAGGGGTTTTATTGGCAGTTAAATTATTTTTGTTTTTATTGTAATCATTTGAAGTGGAGGAAGTGTTGGTACTTGGTTGAAGGTTCTCTTCTATGTGGATTTAGTTCATGAGGTGAATGACATGGAGGGGTAGTGTGCTCCCTTGTGTGGAGTTTTTGTTTTATTATTATTATTATTATTATTATTATTATTAACAGCAGCTGTATTATAAAATGTATATCCTATAGATGTTTTATGTGCTGCCAGTCTGCCATTCAGAAGTGGAACATACATGCAGTTTGAATTGCGTTCTGAAGTACTGTCTGCTGCATTAATGACAATTTATTTTATTTGAAGTTGAGCTGCCAATTTATTTTATTTGATGTTGAGCTGCATATCTTATTTTACTGTTTGCTGCATTAACAATTTATTTTATTTGAAGTAGTTGAGCTGCATAACTTCTTATTTGAAGTAATAACTTGAGCTGCATAGCTTCTTATTTAAAATAATAACTTGAGCTGCATAGCTTCTTACTCCCACAGACTGTAGATGGATTGCTGATACTGTACTGTTATACTTTTAAAGGGGGTGGACACTGCAGTCCTGAGAATGTCCTCTTTTGGCAGAGATACCTAGTAGCTATGAACCTGTTATCAGTTTGCCGTCCATTGCCTATTGAAATATTACTAGCTTATGTGATACATAGGCAATTTATTCTTCAAGGGCAACAGGCACTTTACTTGTAGATGAAACAATGAAATATAAAGTTGTTTGCTAGGAGCAACCTAGTGACAGATCTCTAATATGGAATTTAGATGACTTTTACTTCTGCAGAGATTGTGCATATTTACTGATACTGGTGGATTATAGAGGTTTAAGTAGACTTTTATGATGGAAATATTCTGAACTGGGCAGTTTGCTCATTATTGGTTTATGCATTTGTTTCATTGCTTACTGGAAAAATGTTCAATGAATTTAAAAGGTGCTATAAAAAGGGTGCTGTATTATACAAGGAACATAATTTAATAAAGTCAGGAAGGTGCATAAAAGAACACGTGTATGTTTCTTGTTTTGCGTGCAAGGAGCCTATGATTAGAAAACAGCCCAAAGGCAATCTTTCTCCATCACTGGCCAGATGCATTTTCTTTGGATGTGGGTTTCAATGCTGTTTCAATTAATTTTTATTTTTATTTTATTTATTTTACATTTGTTGACCAGGATAGTCCGACTGGATGCATGTCCATTTTTAGTGGAGGCCCTGGGAGAAAAGCTCCAAGGGTAAGCAGATACAGCATTACATAATACCAGCATTACATATTACAAACAGACTATTTACAGAGATTACATAAGTAAGCAAGTTAAACAAGTTCCACAGGTTACAGTTAATCCTGAGCACAAGTCAGGATTAAATTAAATTACACAGTAAACTGGTTAACAGATTTTGGCACATTCTAGAGAGAGTTAGCCAGGCTTGATACATTGACATAGCCAGTTAAGTGACAAATGTTGTTTGAGTCTAGTTTTAAATTGACCTAAGGTGGAAAGTAAGGTAATATCAGCTGGAAGAAAGTTCCAGGATTTACTTACAGAGTTTGCAAAGAGAGAATCACTGGCTGTGTTATTAATTTTGCTAGTCTGAATTAGTAGTTTGTTAGAGGATCGAAGCGGTCTAGGATTGTTATAGGGGGTGATAATATTTTTAAGTGCAGGAGTATTGTCCGGATTATAGAGGATTTTATAGACCATAATCAGTTGGTTATATTGGATTAGTCTGGGTAGTTCAAGCTACCCAAGCTGATTTAGATTGATGCAATGGTGTGTCCTAAAAGGCAGCCCGCTGGCAAACCTGGCAATGTGGTTGTAGCAAATTGAGAGTTTGTTAAGGACAGTCTTGTTTAAATTTGAGAGTAGAGAGGATGCATACAGAAGGGTTGAAAGAAGGTGAGAGCGAGCTATGGCAATTTTAGCTGGTGGGGTTAGGAAGGCTTTTATTCTGTAAAGTGACCCTAGTTTTTATTGATGGTTTTGATAGTTTGTTTAACATGTAGGTCAAATTTTAGATTATTGTCTATGATGACACCTAATAGTTTTGTAGAGTGGTCAGGGGAGATTATTGTGCCATCATTTGATTTTATGGTAAAGGTGAAAGCGGTAGACCTATGTGTTGGTGAAAATAACAGCATTTAATTTTTTGGGGATTTAGGATCAGACGATGTTCAGAAAGACAGTTTTCTATTGTATTAAAGGTGGTCTGGGTAGCTGACCATAACTCTACTGGAGATGTGGCTGAGCAAATCAGAGTAGAGTCATCAGCATATTGGATACAGCTGACTTTTGGGATGACAGTATAAAGGTCGTTAATGAATATGGAGAACAGCAAGGGCCCTAGTATAGAGCCTTGTGGTACTCCAAGGGTGTTAGGTAGAAGGTTAGAGAGCTTGTTCTGCCAGAGGACAGCCTGCTGTCAACCATTCAGGTAGGATTGAAACCATTGGAGGGCTCCAGTATCTAGACAGAATGTTTGCAGGGGGTGGATTAAAAGTTCATGATCAACCATATCGAATGCTTTGGAAAGATCCAAAAAGAGGCTGATGATATATAATTATTGTTGCGATTATGGTTTATGGTGTTGGTAAAAGCTAGGAGTGCTGAAGTAGTGCTTTGATAAGGACGGAAGCCATGCTGAGTGTCTGCCATAAGGCGATTCTGGATTAGGTGGTGCATGAGTTGTCTATGAATACATTTTTCCATAATCTTTGCAAGTGGAGAGAGTATAGCTATCTGGGTTTGACATGGCCTTATATGTCAGGCACAGGTCACCTCTGAGCAAGCGGTATGAGACTGAATAAAGCTGGAGTTCTTTCAGTCGGGCAGCATAAGACATATTTTTGAGACCCTTTATCCTTTTGGTGAGGAACTTTTGGGGCCTTTCAAGCTGCATCAGGTGTCTGGTCAGATACATTCCGAATGGGGCATTGTACTCAATCATAGGTCTAATGAGTGATGAGTACAGGGGGACGATGACCTCCCTTGATCTAGATGTGAATCCCTTCATGATCAGGTGGGCGATATAGAAGGTTTTCCTAACTACTTTAGCAACATGAGTGTCAAACGCAAGACTACTGTCAACTTGGGTCCCCAGATCCCTGATGACTTTTTCTGTGCTCAGTGGATTGTCACCTATATGGTAGCTAGGGGTAACCTTGTTTTTCCCAAAGGGTATGACTATGCATTTTTTGGCGTTTAACTTCAGGCCATGGCTCTGGCACCAGTTATCCGTTTCTGTGAGGCCCTTCTGGAGGATATCTGTGTCAGATGTGTTTTCGACTATGGCCCAGTTTGCAGTCATCTGCAAACTTTGTCAGCCATAACCCTCCTGTGTTTGCTTGTACTTCAGAAAAGTAGATGCCGAACAAGAGTGGACCCAGGACTGAGCCCTGTGGGACACCACTTGTGACAGGCTTTGAGTCTGACATGGCTCCAGCAACTCTGACCCTGTGGGTTCTGTCGCTTAGCCAGTTTGCAACCCATCTTGTGATGTATGGGTTTACATTCAAGCTGATGAGTTTTTCGATGATACCTGAGTGGGGTATTGTGTCGAAGGCCTTTGCCAGGTCGAGGTAGGCTGTATGGACTGCCTTTCCCTCATCAATAGCCTTGGTGACTGTCTCGAAAAAGTCAACCAAGTTTAAGAGGCAGGATCTGCCTTTGACAAAGCCAAACTGGGTTGGATCCAAAGTCTGCAAGTTCCCTATGTCTTTATTTATGAGTTCCATTATGATCCTCTCCATGGCTTTGCAGATAAGGCTTGTCAAGCTAATGGGGCGGTAATTTCCAGGGTCTGTGGAGGCACCGCCCTTATGAAGTGGGACCACAGTCGCCGTGCGCCTCTCCTTGGGTACGTATCCTGAGGTGATGCTAAGATTAAACAGCTGTCCTAACTGTGGGTTTAATTCCTCGTTGAGTTCATGAAGCACACAGCCGGGGACACCATCCGGTCCCATGGATGCTGTGTTTTTTGCCTTAGTGAGGGCAGTTCTCACCTGGGCATTGGAGATGTTTGGGGGGTTACAATCCTCTGGAATAGATATCTCTCCTTTTCGGGGAGGGAGTTTGCACTGAACCTGTCAGCCAGTATGTTAGCAATGTGTGTAGGTTCAGTAATTTTCACATCATTTTGAACTAATTCTGAGCATATCTGGGAGTTTCCTCCTAGGTTTCTAACATAGCTAAAGAAGGCCTTATGATTGTCTTTAGAGTCCTTGGCGATTTTTCTCTCAAAATTTGCCTTTGATGATTTTATGAGAGCTCTTAGTTTTTACTTATAATGATCAAAGGTGCCTTACCTTTCAAGGATTTTGCTCTATCTTGTAGTAGCTTCCTCCTTTTGTTGTAGAGCTTGTTTATGGCTGGGGTCCACCAGACTGGACGCTTGCCTTTGGTACAGAGAGTCTTAGTTTTGTTTGGGATTGCCTGATCCATGCAGTCCTGTAGGTGCTGGTAGAAGGCATTTGTAAGTGATTCAGCAGTTTGAGTAATGTTTACCACTGGCTCAGGGGCCTTAAAGGAGACCACACTAGTTTTTAGAAGTGTGAAATCGGCTTTTGAGAAGTTTTTCACTGTGGTCTTTTTTGTTTCAGGTGGGGGCGGGATGAGGACCTCCAGCGAGATTAGTTTATGATCTGATCTCACCAGTGAGGGTATACTTCGGTGTTGAACATTTTGATCCCATGTTCGTGATGATGAGATCAAGTATGTTTTCACCTCTTGTGGGGATGGTGACTAGTTGTTCCATGGCATTTGAGTTTATGAACTCCAGGAATCTTTGGGTTAGAGTGTTCGGGCTTGAGTAGTGTTCCCAGTCTATATTAGGGTAGTTGAAGTCACCTAGTATGATGGTGTTTGGAGATACATTTATCCCCTCCAATGTTTTCAGGAAGGCCATGTGAGGTTCCTGAGTTTGAGAGGGTGGCCTGTAACATGCTACAAATTGCAGAGCAGTCTTGCCTATGGTTAATTGCACCTGGATGGTCTCCGATGCATCGTGCGTTGCCACCAACCTTGAGGTGTGGGTGTCCTTTATGAATATGGACACCCCCCCTCCTTTCTTGGTGTTGTCCGGATTTTGGGGCCGGAACGTATGATATGAGGTGAAACCTGTTAGTGCTGGGGTGCTCTCAGGAGCCTTGAACCAGGTTTCTGTCACAGCACAGACATCGATGTTCTCCATTTTGGGACTCCATTTTGGGACTCTGGGCCTTGGGGTCATATTTTAGTTGTCTGTTCTTCAGTTTGCATTTGAAAGTTGCTATCCCACAATTCCATTGGAGTGGGTGGGGCTACATTATTATGTATGCACATTTTATGTTAATCAGTGTACAGATTTGTACCTATTTTTCACGGCCTTTGTCCAGATTTTTGATGTTTCCAGGTTAAGAGGTATGCCCTCTGGTAATTGTAATACGCTAAAAGTTAATTAATAACTGAAACTTGGCTTTTACCACTAGGACAATATATGGCCCTTCTCCTACACTTGTCATCTCTAATCATGATGTCAAATAACTGATATCTATGCAAGCAATGTCATCTTAATTCAAGTATTCAAATGACAAAGTTAAAGCAATTACAATAAAATGACTCAACTTGTTCCACTCTGAATGTACCAGCTTCAGATCCTGTGCCTCTAGCTAATTAACATGCTTAAAGAGTTAACTTTAATCTGCAACCACTTAATTCTAGCCAATGAGTATATTAAAACCTGTACACTACCCTTCAGGAAGTTAAAAAACACTAATAGGAACAAATGAAGTGGAAGAGAAAATAAAAATAAAAATATTATATCTTATCTGCAGCAACAATGTCATGGGATTCCAATGCCTCTGGAAGTCTTTGCCCTGCTTCTGCCTTGATGTCATGACCTTCTTAACTCATCGAAAATTTCCTGGATACACAAAGCACCCTTGGGAACAAAAGAAGTCACGGTGCAAAAGCAAACTTCATCTCAAGCAACACAGCTATATCTCCTGAAGAAACAGAACAAGAAAGTTTTAATCTCTGTATGGATGGAGATTTTTGCAAGAATTTAGAACATCAGCATCAGCTAATTGACATTAAGCTCTAGGTACTTAAGAAACTGAATAAAAACATACTTTGCTAAACCATATTTGTTCTGCTGTGCTGAACATAAATGAAAGTAGATTGGTGTCATCCTGCTTGTTTTTACTCCAGTTCAAAACATACACTTTAACTGCTTATGGTGCTTTTACACTACTTAGCATACCTTTAACTGTAAATTTGAGTGCTCTTACTATTATAGACGCTGAAATAGGCGAGCATGATTAGATATGCATTTTTTATTGTGTAACATATGTTCACTTTTGTTATTGATTGTTTTATTGTATTATGTACTTTGCTCCTCTGAAACCTGCGACATGACTGAAAAGGGTCCACTTACCTTGCTAACAAATTTCAAATAATCAGCTAAATAAATAAACATTGCATACATAATAACACAGCATCCTATCAGTAGATTGCATGATAGTGCAGAACAAAGTATAAACATGTTAACAGGACATAAATGTTGCTGGTATACAAAAAAACATAGTAGCAGCAACCTGGAAGATTGTTAAAGCAATGGCATTTTGAGGCATAGTACTTAAGGGTTTTCTAGCTTTTGTGACAATATTGAAAGGCCATGTATCACTAAAATTAAGAAATGGAGGAGGACAATTACCTTTACCTATGAACTGATGAAGGAATTCAAAACTAGAATTTTTATTTAAGAGGAAAATAAAATATTTTAAGGTTAGTTTTGAAGTTAATATACAGGATTAGGGCTATGAGCAATTAAAGATATAGCCCTATAGTCTAGGGTTTGATTCCATCAGTCTCCATTTGCCAACACTGTAGTTCTGAGCAAGACACTTAACTAGGCAATGGTCTAGGGCTATTAGAAATGGGGATATGCTCTTCAATGTTCTCCTCTACTATGTGCCTAGCAACTACCAGACAAATTAAGACAATAATATGCTCCAAAAATGTACTGCATAAATATGTAATGACTCTAGGCAAGGAAGAAGTGTGACTTGGCACTGCAACATAAAAATGAAAGGTAATGACAAAAAAACTGAAGATGACATCCAAAAATACACAAACACTTCAAAATTAATATAAAAATGTCAACAAGCTGGATATCAGTGCCACAAAAAAAAATATTTATTAATCACTTGTTTCTTTCCAAGTTCAGCAATACTCCTTCAGAAAAAAAGCATTAACAAGACAATTGCATTTAAATACATTAATTCAAAGTCATGTGACTCAACACACTGCATTTGTGAAAACAAAATAAATAATACAGCCCATGCAAACATGGATAAAACAGTGGATATGAAGCATTATATATACTATAAAAATCTAATCTTCATTTAACTTGTTTATATTTATACTGACAAGTAGTGTTTGCTGGATAAACTTGTGGTTCCTATAGGTCATATTATTATCCATATTGGAAATGAATATTGTAAAATTGCATCTGAATCTTTTGAAATTGCTTAAGGTTTCCTATTGTTATGTGACAGAAAACAGCAGAACAGAACAAGGGCAGACTATATTTTTTACAGGAGACTTGCAGCACATTTCAGAACTTCAGATATTGAAGACACTGAGATAAAACTGTTTTTTTCAGTATATGTCAAAATGTATCTGAAATAAAAAAAAAATGTTAAATGACAGACTATTGTGAAATAAGGTTTGGCTATTCTGGGTGAATTTGCATAAAAATGGGAAATGTGTACATGTTCCCAGCATGATTACTGTGAATAGCAATATGGAACAGGTTACCTTACAGAGGACACCCTAAAACATGCCAAGCATTATGCTTTGTTTCATACATAGGTGTGAATAATACTGAATTGCAATCACTGGTTACATGGTTAGAAAGCTATTTGCTACAATAATAAATGCTTACCAATATGCATAGACTGATGGTACATGAAATGATACCATAAAACTTAATTTCTATTCAAAAACATGCATATTGAATGGATAAACTAGTGGCCATGCATATGTTAAATTAAGGCTCAACCAAAAGAGAAACAAAAGATTAATTGAAGAGAACTGAAAGCACTGATATTTCTTGGATTGTAGCAATTTAAAGACGTTTGCTGTCAGCATTTTCTATGTGAAGCTAAGCAACACTTTCAAAAAGAATAGTGCTCCTCAGAAAATAATGTACAATACTCAAAAAAGTAAAATGACAAGCTCAGGAGATGGTAGGTGTGTACAAACAGAGCAGCATGCATGCATGCACGTACTGTCCCAATTCCATAAAATGCAGTGAATACAAACTATGTTCAACTGATTTAGTGTGCAAGTGTCAACAAGCAGATGCCTAACAAATGAACACTGCATCATTCAGATGTCATCTAAATGAGAAAAATATTAAGGAGGAACAAAGCCCATTCATATAATATTTAAAAAAGATACAAATGTCTTTCTTAAATAAAGTTATTGCATAATAGCATTAATAGCATTGCCTTTTTATTCAAACCATACAAACTGTGGTTAAATCCAAATTAGATTACTTAAAGGGAATCAGTCTTGTCATGCACCTGGGGTACTGTGTAATTACATTTTGACTTCCAGATTCCCTAGGATCAGCAGAAAGCTAGGAATTTTGCAAATGTATTCCTCCTGGCTATTACTCACTGCATGAATTAAAAACTGACAAAGTAGGAAGGGAGGAAATATAGAAGCACTCTTTGGCAAATCTGATCAGGATCTTCTGCTTTGGACTGTCATCCTCTCAATTATATACAACATGCTGTTAAATATTTTATGTTACCATAATTCATCTCATCAATTAAAACATTAGAACTAAGTTTGCATCACCTACTTGAAATAAAGTTCTGGTCATCCATCTTTGCAATGGGGTGGGCTGTAGGTTTATATCACTTGTCATCCCAATATCTAACTTCCTTGAGAATAAAAACAATACTGCATGAATCTTACCTTGAACAAACCAGGTTAAGAAACTATCAATATATTACAACACAAAAAGTTGTAAATTCCAAATCCAACAACATATTGATAAATGATTGATATTAAGTTATGTTAGTTTGCAACATATACTACCTCTTCATACAGAAAGGGGTAAGCGACAGGATGGCACTGAAGATATATATCTGTTTAACATAGGGAAGGATGAAATAATGGCTTAGAAGAGAGGTACTAAAAACAAGGTAAGTGAAACACTAAATATAAAAACAATAAAAAGAGTTCATTAGAACAAGTTGTTTAAAACATATCCACAAAAGCTACAATCCCCATAAGTCAAGGATCCACTACAAGTGCCAAACACACTTTTTTGAAACTCTAGGAATATACATTGCTTTAAAACAGCTTAAGGGTCAGAATGTGTCAAGGGGTGAAGCACTTTTACCTCACAGCAACAAGTCCACTGGTTCAATTCTTGGTGGGCATGCCTTCTGTGAGGGGTCTGTATGTCCTCCCTGTGTTTGTGTGGGTTTCCTCCAGGTGTTGTGGTTTCCTCCCTCATTCCAAAGACATGCAGTAGGTGGACTGGGCACTCTAAACTGGCCATAGGTTTGAGTTTGTGGTGTGGAAGAACTACCAAGGCAAGGCTAGCAACCCACTGGTGTAGACCTTGGCTCTAGATGAGTGACACTGCAGCCCCAGATGCAAAAATGGGAAAAGGGGTTATGAATGGATGGATGGATGGATGGATGGATGGATGGATGGATGGATGGATGGATGGATGGCTGGATGGATGGATGGATGGATGGATGGATGGATAATGGTCAGAATAAGTTCTTACTTTTTCTATGGCTAAACCCACAACCATTTCCTAGACAAGATGCTTAAAAAGGGTTGCAGTACAGATTATGTGATCATTTACAAAATATTAAAAAGAATAGTTACTGATAATTGCTTTAGACTGTGGTAATGAAGCCATGATTATAATGGTCAGACTGGGATAAAATAAAATGTTTTATTTTGAGTTAATATTTGTTGAATTTATCTTCCATATGTAAGAGGTGTATCTGTATGGCTGTTTGATCTCTGTGTACAGACATTGGAAAGGAGTTTGTTTTGCATTCTGTGCAGTATTAGGGTGTACTTTTTCTTGTTTGTTGTTTTAACCCTTTATTGGCATTTGCTATACATTATGACAGAGTCATGTAAGGATTTATAAGACGTTTTGTTGAAAATAACCAAAACTTCTCTAGTCTCTATCTTTCTTTCTAGCAAAAGATCTACTTATAACTAGGGCTATACGTCCCTTTACAGTCCTTTTTTACACCTGTTTCAATGCATTTATGAAATAGGAATCAATGAGTGTCAGTCGATCTCCTAGCAGACAATGATTGTGCACATCAATGAGCCTGGGGTAACAAATATGCATCATCATTATTGTCAAATGCATTTTTCCCCATTTTTTACAGGAGGTCTGAGTGTCTCATCAACTGTCACCATCTTTCTCAATTCAATGCCATTGCTCTATAATCTCTGATGGTCATGTCTGACTGTTGTATGTCTTGTCTCAAGCAATCTATCCATCTCTTTGCTAGATGTCCTTGTTTCCTCTTACTTTCTTCCTGTCTCTCCCAAATGTTCTTCATCAGATCACCTTCTGCATTCCTGCACATGTGCCCAAGCCACTATAATCTATTCTCTTTGACCTTCTCTGTAAATGGAGCCACTTTGGCTTCTGCTCTGATGTCCAGATTTCTTCTCCATCCCACAGTATGCAGCCTAACATCCATCTCAGGCACTTCATCTCTATCTCTTCTAGCTTTTTCAGCTGCTCTGCCTTCACTGCCAGGTTTCTGTAGCATACAGTAGTACTGGCTGCACCACTGTTTTGTATACTTACTTTTCAGTTTCTTTGGCATTCTTCTATCACACATTACCTCTGACACTCTGTGCCAGTTGGCTGCAGCTCCTCTGATTGCAGGTTTGACCTTCTAGTTCAGACTTGCTTTCTCCTGGGGCACCCCACCCAGATACTTGAAGCTGTTGACTTTTTCCACTATTTTCCACTCTATCTCGGTTTTCAGCTTGTACTGTTTTTACCCATTTGCTGCTATGACAGCCATTGTTTCTGTACTCAGTTGCATTACATGAGCCTTCAGTTTTGCATTCTGTTCCCCTGTCATTTGCTGACGTTCCAATGCAGAGGCTGATTGTAATGCCACATCATCTACATACATCAGATTTATTGATTTGTCCCCTTGATGCCTTAGGTATTAACTGGGGTACAGAATACCTTTACATAAGAGAACATGGATCACATCATGCATGCCATGCAAGGCTAGCCTCTTAATGATGTAGTAACATACTCTAAGTGATTTGGTCACCTATATTTGTACATCTATATAGTAACACACAGAGTGAAGAAAAAAAAACATGCTAAACTTACTCTGTACCATCTTTACTTCTATTCAAATCAGCTCATTAATATTAATCTGAAGCTAGCAGTTTAGTTCACTAGCTTTATCAAGATATCTCCTAACGGAAATGAAGAGATCTGTTCAAATCTATGGAAAATATAATTATTATAAGAAAAAGTATAGAAAATTAAAAATGCAAAGAAAAAATTTAAAAGCAAAACAAATGTTTAATGTATAAATAAAAATGTAGTCAGAATATGCAACAAAATGCATAGTATAATTGTATGCATTTCAGTTGTAAAGGTAACATAACGGTCTACATTAACTAATTCCAAACACTCTGATAAGGAGCATGGCTGCTAAATTGACTGGTTCAGTGCAAACAATTGTGATAGTTATTTTCACATCACCACCAGCTGTCATTTATTAATATATGCAGAAAAAATATAGCAGTAGGAGATGGCAGCTACCTGACAGAGAACTGATGTGAAAGGAAAAGGAAACAGTTCATCCATTCTGTGAAAGGGTAAAATTCATATAGTAGTAGACTTAATCAATTAATCAAGTAAGTAAGGAAAATACTGCAGGAAAAAGCAGTAGCCCTCTGGACATTGATATGGAGTGGAAAAAAGAAAACTGAAAGTTAACATGCACGATGCTAGTTAACTAGGACTATGTTAAACAAAGAGTGAAAAAGAAATACAGATATGAGGCGATCAGAATGAAATTAAATAGGAAATGGCTGAGATACTGAATCTGCAGGTTTTAAAGCATATATTGTCAAAACTAATATACAGAAAAACAGAAAAAAACAGGTGATGTAACATAACCATTTTAAATACTTAGAGACATTTTGTCTGTCCTTAGACACAAGATTCATGATCGTATAAAGAACAGAATGATTTAGTACAGCTGTAGTGAACAATAGTGAAGAATCTGTAGATGTAAACATGCATTAATAAGCAATGCAGTATAGCAGCAATGCTGCACAGTTATCCCAGAAAAATGCAAGAAATACGAAATATAGAAGAAATTATATCCAGTTTTGGCTATAGAGAGCATGCACCAAAACTTGGACAAACTTAGAAGAGCTTGACCTCTACTTTAATATTCCAGACACTCCAGCCTGAAACACACCCCAAACTACTGCTGAAACCCATATAGTAGCCTAGCACTATAACATCTCAAGTCTCATTAAAATCAGCCAGCTCTTTCCACATCAGCAATTCAGCTCACCGGCCACTGTACTAGGAGTATAGAATATTTTCTGTCTGAACCTCAGGACAGCAGCTCAGAGTTTAATTGCTCTTGTCTAGCATTACACTGTGAGCTTAAAATGCTTCTTTATTGACAGTTACTAAGAGAAATTCATTTCAAACCTTAAATTCTCTGAATTAGCCTCATAGTGGGAGCCCAAACAATTTAATAAGAGAATATCCTTTCAAACCTTAACTTCTATGCTGTGCCATTTTATTGGGAACTCTAAACGTTTCTTCATGGACTATAAGGACACCTGTTCAAACCTTACCTTAGTTGCATCCTTATATTGGGAGCTCATAATGCTTTCTTATTAAATATAAGAATAGTAAGTACATGTCAAAGAGAAAAAGAGACAGACAGAGACTAAGATGGAATACTGAAAAAATGTTTACATTCTGTTTTACTGATTCTACTGTTGAAACAAGCTTTATGACATTCTAAAAATGGCAAATATTTCTGATACTGACTTCTTTCAGCATTAATTCCACAAACACTTCTCTCTTTCAATATTTTCTGCAATGTTTCTCCATATTTACAGCGTTTGACTATTTTGCTAAAGCAGCCCATATACACAGTCACAGATGTTTTATTATACAAGGCTTGTTGTTTCAGTGAATTATTTCATTACGTTCATTTATTCATTTTCTGATCACTTTTTCATGCACTTTAGGCTCAAGAGAAACTAGAAAGTATCCCAGCACTCTGGCAACAAGACGGAGAAACTTACACTAGACAGGATGGTAGTTTTTCAGGATTTACACACACATAGACACACACGCACACACACAGATATATGCATAAACATACACACAATCATACAAACTAAACATGCACGCACATCCACACACTTCTATATTCTCAAGCACTGGCAGATATATGTCTCACGCCTACATTCAGTTTGGAGAACTGATACCTCATACAATGCTTTTGTTTGGGTTGTGTGAGGGAATTACAGCACACAACATTAAACTACAAGGTCACAGGAGGGGTGTATTTGGACTCTATACAAGAGGAATCGTAGCCAGGAAGTGAACTGGAGAACCCAGCACTGTAAGACAGCAAGACTAACTACTACACCACTCTTATAATTGAAGTAGCTTTTGATAAAAAAAAGGCCAGTACACAAACAAGTGAGTTTCTCTAGATTAAGGGGTACTTTTAATTTTAGCAGGTACAAAACTCTGAAACTGCAAACTCACAAACGAATAGTACAAAACTCTGAAACTGCAAACTCACAAATAAATAGCAGAAAGACTCCACTGAAGAATAGTAACTTCCACAAATTTATTGAAGCGCTTTTCGTTCAAGTACCATACAGAACTTCATCAGAATATTCATTGTAAACAATTGTGCTAGTTATATTTATTCTGATGAAGTTCTGTATGGTACTTGAACAAAAAGCGCTTCAATAAATTTGTGGAAACTATTATTCTTCAGTGGAGCCTTTCTGTTATTTGTTTGTGAGTGTACTTTTAATTTTAGCTTGGATAAGAGCTCCACAAACTCTTATGAGTAGAGATCTTTTCCTGTCTTCTTTTTCAGTCTCACTGGGAAAATATCTGTTGCATGATTTCCCTGTAACCCCCCCCCCCCCACACACACACACACACACACACAATCTGGATTTTCACATCACTGACAGTCAAAACACCTACTTTCCTTTTTCTTTCTTCCTCCTTCACCTTCGTTTGTAAGTTCTCCAAAACCATTTCCATCTTAATCTTCATCACCAGAAAGCAAGTGTTATACTTTCATTGGAATGTCAAACACCCCAAAAATGTCTCAAAGGGTTCAGTAACTAATCCATATTCCATGGCCATGCAGTAAAATAAAAGTATCATTATGAATATCTAAATAACATATACACATGTCGTAATAATATGTCTTCTAAACACAACATTTGCGGGGAAATGATCCAGATAAGTTTGAGGGAATACAATAATTGAAAGCTACATTAAGCTATTTCTTTCTCTGTGCATAGTATACCAGACAGACATAGCATCAAAATACACCGGATGCCATTATTTGGTGCTGCATTATCAGAATACTTTTCTCTCCATTGACTCATTTTAGGTGGATAACTCTACTTTTAACCCTCAGTTGTGTTGGTTTACATTTGACTGTATTCCAGAACCTCTGATCTCCTATGTAATGCTGCTTTCCTGACTGCAGAAATTGTGCAATGCCACTCTCTTACATTACAATATCTCTCCTAGTTTCCTAATTTCTTCATCCTATGAGAAGACCATCTGATCTCACATTCTGTAGGACTATTGGCCCATACCAGTGAGATTCCTACTATATGTTATGCTCCCCAATTCATGCTGCATCAGACACAGGTAATTATTATACAGAATCCTAACGGTCAGTATCACTAAGCCTCCTTCAGTTCTCTTTTGCCTTCTTTCTTGTTTTGTATAATTTTCCCCTTAGCTTTCCGCAGTGGAGAGTTATTATTTAACTTTTCTTTCTGTTACTTCTACACAGATAGCTAGCCTAACTCAGTATTCTATAAGACTCCTTCTTACACACACAAACACGCAGTTGCAACACACAGACACACAGCATACAGATATACGGAATGCCTGTTAACTACTACATATCTTTGGTTTAGATGAGGAAACTGGAGCACTTGGACAAAATCCCATATGGTCGTATAAAGGTTATTGCATGTGGCCCACAGAATGTAGTCCAGCTGAAAACTAAATTGGAGAACCAAGCACTATGAAGGATAAATGCTATCCAGTATGCCAATGAGTTGCCAATATACTGTTCTTGTTGAAAAAACAGTATCTATTGCCTAGTGACACTTATTACCTAAAAGTGTTAACCTCAAACTATCATGAGATGTGTTATGAAGTAATCTTATACACTGTTTTAAAAAAAGCCGTAGTGTAGTACTGCCCACTTTCCTAAAGAGTGCTGGTTCCATGCTTACTGACCCACTGGCTTTGGTGTACTTCAGCCATGCTCTGGTTGATGACATTTTTATACAACTGTACCTTGGGTAGTGTGGAAAAATACACATTTTGTAAGTATTCTGACAGATCTGTGTGAGATTAGCATAACTGAGCCAATCTCTCCACAAACAT